>NW_007577798.1:243940-247380 GCF_000690725.1 Stegastes partitus
TAGATAGATAGATAGATAGATAGATAGATAGATAGATAGATAGATAGATAGATAGATAGATAGATAGATAGATAGATAGATAGATAGATAGATAGATAAACTTTATTGATCCCTTTGGTAGGGTACTTCAGGGAAATTGTTGTTCTAGAAACAGCACAACACCGACAAAGATAGTAGCGCACATCAAATCAGAAAAAAAGCAGTAAACAACGGAAACAAACTGTTAGATAGGTCAGCAGCACAATGTAATAATAATAACAATAATAGTAGCAGTAGCAATGTAAGTAATAATGATAATAATACTGCTAATAATAGTAATATGCTATATAATACGATAATGAGTGTAGTTATAGGGAAATATAGTTGAGCATATAAAATATAAAGGTATGAAGGTGTATCAGATATATAACATAAATAAATATGTATATAAAAAAAAATATATATATCTATATATGTGTATATATACATTACACAACAACAGCAGGAGCACGGTGCGGTATTAGTAATAACAATAAGATCCTGTGTGTTTACCTGAATATTTTTCCTCGACTTCGATTGGTGCCGTCTTGAGGTTTCGTAAAGATGTGAGGGAGAATTCCCCAAGGGGTGGGAAAAGATGACTGCTGTGACGGATAGTCTGCAGAGTATCCTGTGCTAAAGTAGAATAAGAGAGGAGACAATGAAACACCCTTTTCTCAGCATTTCAGAAATTCAACACGCTCTTGTCGCGCCGCCCATTTCTGAGTCATTTCCGAGTTAGGAGGCTTCATGACTTTTCAACCTCTACCTTGCTTTTTGAGACCATTTAGGAAAGTTTTAAAAACACACTTTTGTCCTATTTGGAATAGAAGTTATCCAAATGTGGTGTGAGTCATGTACAATGAGTCTGCTGGTCTCCAAGAACTTGTTTGAGTTAAAGTTCTAATGTCCCAATCCCTCTCTCAGCAGTGTTTATCTAAAGAAACAAGGCCTCTGTGTTTTTTAAAAAATCTTTTCTAAATGCAAAACAAAGTCATCAGATGTGTCTTTATTTTAGTGCTTCTCTGGATGAAGGAAGCAGTGGAGCATCAGTGCTGAGTGGGCAGGTACGAACTCTCTTCCTTCACTGCAAACATGCTGTTTTAAACATGACAGTTTTCCCATATCCGTCTTAGCTTGAGGCTGTGCCTTCCATTCCTCGTGTGAGGTTTTCTCACTGGAGGATGCAGAGAAGCATTTTAATTCTGCCTGTCTGCTTTTGCAGCCTTCTTCTTCGTGCTCCTTTGACGGCAGCTTGAAGACCGATCAGTCAGACTCGGAGCCAAAGTGGCCTGAAGTCCCGCCTGTTCTCAATCAGAATGAAGACCGCAGGCGGAACAAGTACCTGAGAAAAGATTATCTAAAGGTCAGACAGTTTACACTTTCCCAAATTGGGTAGAACAAGCATCATTAGTTGCCTGAGGTTCTCTCCATCACATGATTATCTGTGCATGTCTCATTTAACTCTGTTAGTATCAAGTCATGCACAATGTTTTGCCGTTGCTTTCATAAATTCTGAGACAATCATCGCTAAAATGTGTCATTATCCCAGCTTATGAAAATAATTAAAATGGATTTTCCTTTATAGACAACACAGAAGTGAAAGGTCACATCTGAAAAAAAGTGTTGATCACCACAAATTCCATCTTCTTTTATTTATTTTGGGGTAACAGCTGACTAGATGTCCCAAAACCTGCATGACCAAACACCATTATTGGTGAGAGAAAACATGTTTTTGAGAGTCCTTTTCAGTAGGGTGGCTCAGCGGTTAGCACAGTCGCCTTGCAGCTAGAAGATCCCCGGTTAGGACGCTCTGGATCTTTCTGTGTGGAGTTTGCATGTTCTCCCCGTGTAGCGTGGTTCTCCGGCTTCCTCCCACAATCCAAAACCATGATGAGGTTAATTGGTGATTCTAAATTGTCCGTAGGTGTGAATGTGTGCTGTTACTGGAGCTCATGAAGTTTCACAAATGTGCATTAGGTAATAGCAAAGATCCCCGTGACACCCTCAGGCATTCTGAGGATGATGTTGGATGTTACAGTTATTTCGATTAAAATCAACATTGTAAATGATTTGCACTTATACAACGCTTTTCTACCTTAGTGGTGCGCAAAGCGCTTTACAATATTTTCTCATTCACCCATTCACACACACATTCATTCACCAATGGCGACAGAGCTGCCATGCAACTTCAGGTTCAGTGTCTTTCCCAAGGACACTTCGACGATGGATCGAACCACCAACCTTGCGATTCGAGGACAACCTCTCTACCGCATGAGCCACAGCCACCTCTTGTGAAAGAGCATTTATGAATGACAGTCATTTTCTTATCAGTGTGTTGAGTCAACAACATGTCTCCTCAAGTTGGCAGGGAAAGTCAAACTGGAGACCACAAAGCGAAATGAAACGCTTCAATTACTGTAAAACGAATAAAAGATGTTCTTTTCTTTTCCCTGCAGTACAAGTGTCAGAGCGCCCGCAAAAGCTCCAGCGGAAATGATGACTGCGAGGTGGGTGTGAGAAACATCATGTGTAGAAAAAAAAATAAATCAATATTTTATCATCTCAAAATACCTTTGAAGTGTTGTGACAATGCCCTTTTTCTGATTGCGATGAATACTACGTCCACAGGAGGGTTTGCGGAACGCTGATTTCAGCACCACTTTGACAGTGTTTGGACTAAAGCCGAGATCAGGTACTGCACAAGTGCTTGTTGATTGACCACTATTGTGTTGACTTTTTGGCACAGTGCTTTTCCTTTTCAGTGCGGTAATAATCTGGCAACTGTCTTGGGTTTATGAATAGATCAGGGTTTTTGTTTAAATGTGTGATGGAGATGTACGTGAGGAAATTCACATCAGACATGAATACAGTCCATACCTACTGGAGTTCTTCTGAATATACTTATGAAGATGATGCACATTACATTTTTGACAAATGTTATTATTCATTTCCTTCAGTGAGTAGGATGCAGTATTTTTTTTTTTAAACTTGCGATGCCTCCAAACTAGTGTAATTAGTAAAATAAAGAAAACTTTTTTAGTGTAAAACACCTAGGAAGTGTTCAGGCCAAAGCTCCTAACTGCTGTTATGTGAACACGTCTGTCTTCACGTGAAGCCAAAATATTATTCTGGGCAGAGTTCCAGCCTTTCTCTGGAAGTGGGGAGGTGTTTCTGAGGAACTGTTGATTCTTGATTCCTGTCTTTTTCTTGAATAATATTATCTATACAACGCTCAGTCCTCACGAGGGTCGCGGGGGGGCTGGAGTCTATCCCAGCTGACTCAGGGTGAAGGCAGGGGACACCCTGGACAGGTCACCAGTCTATCACAGGGCTACACTTAGAGACAGACAACCAAGCACACTCACATTCACACCTACGGACAATTTAGAATCACCAATTAACCTCAACATGTTTTTCGT
>NW_007577798.1:247524-309189 GCF_000690725.1 Stegastes partitus
ACAGCCTTTCACCCAGTTGTAATTCAGCTGGTCTGAGAGTACACTTCTGCCCCCCCCCACCATAAGGAGTGAGATTTGATGGCTGAAAATAGGGAGCTTTCATGCGGAACAGTGGGGTTAATGTCCTGTGTGTAGTCAACAGCCAATGTCTCGGCTTGACCATTTTATAAATGTATGAGTCACGCGCATTTCCTTTTGCTCATCTGATGGGAGAGGCTGAGAATAGAGAAAAGACAGATACAGGAGGAGGGCTGTATCTGCTAAACCTGTAGCAGCTTTAATTTCATTGTTTTGATACTGTTCATTTTGTGTCAATCATGTAATGCGAAAACAAATGATCATATTTTCATAAGCTCTTTATACATTTTGCATGTAAAATCACAATTGGTAAAATAACTGATAACTATAGCTGCTAACATGTTGTGTGGTAAAAAGTACACGATTTTGCACTGAATTGTGTTGGAATAGTAGTATAAAGCCTCAAGTAAAGTATAAGTAACTTAGATTTGACCAGTAAAAACATAACCTGCTTCACTTATTTAGGGAGTTCCTGAAACTTACCTCATGATGAACATGAGAAAACCTGCTATTAGACTTAGAGATGTGTTGGAATCAAGTTTAACCTCTCCTGTGTGCATCTTTTTTTTTTTTTTTTTTTTAGAAAACCTACTATTTTATATTTAGAGAGGCTGAATCTCAAGATCACTATGAAGTAAACATCAGTTGCACAGTGTAATGTCTGTACAACACTCACACCTTTGGCTTTTCAATTGGTTTTCCTAAAAGCTTTGTTTACACTATGCAATCGTTGCAGACAGTAGTTCCTGGAAAAATGAGAGCTTGCTTTGCAGATCCAGATCAACGAATTGCCAGCGTCATGGCGGAAACTCTGGCAAAAGATAAAGAGCAAAAAAAAAATCCCCGTAAAAAAAACATTTCTGTTACCACAAATTTCCGTTGAAATTTGATCATTTCATGGAAATGTTTTACGGCGAAATCGTTTTACGGGACACGTAAGCGCCTACACTGGGAGGAGACGGAGGGAGCGGTAAAACGTGAACAAGGTTAAAAAAGTGTGATGTATATCCAGAGAATTATACAAAATCATTCAACTATTGATGTTATGACACACATTTTCTCCACAGTAAACCTTTGTTTCATGTCACCTTTTTCCCGATAAGGCACACAATGAGGGTTGGTGGTTTGATATCAACATGTATTTTTGCCAAAAAGTGCCATATCGTCGGCATCTTTCTGCTGAACTGCACTGAAATGAAACAGAAGTCAGATGGCCTCAGGTTGACTTGAGCGCTTTATCAGGAGTATCTATTTCTAAGAATTTGAGTTCGGTCTGTGTGGTACTCAGAAGTCTTTTATTGTTTCAGCCTTCACCAGAGGAAGCCGGCAGGAGTACACCTCGTCCGACCCCAGCTTCACGATGAGGAGGAAGATGGAACACTTGAGGGAGGAAATGGAGCAGATAGGACTCTTACGGCAGGTGGGACGCCTCGTGGTTTGGTTACTCCTCCGCACACAGCAGTGAATCAGAAAACATCCTGCCAGATCCTGCTTTTGTTTTAGTGTTTGTTCCTTTGAGCGACTTAAGAAACACTTCACTCAAATGTCAGGAGGGTTGTGCGTCTCCTCACAGTGTTCCCACAGCTGCACCTAAGGAGTAATATCCTACTCTATATCTGCCCTGTACTGTCACTATTTTACTTAAATTTTGCATGCGGCCAATATTTGTTTCCTTTCAAACATAGAGCTGTCCACTGAAAACTGGACTAGTAGTTCTAGTAATGCTACGTAACAAGCACCCGTGAAACCTGCCACTCATTAGGCAGCACTGATGGAAAGAAACCTTGTTGGGCGACAAAGTCTTTTTGTGGGAAAAGAGCTCCTACTTTTAGAAACACCCACAGAAAAATTAGAAAATACAACTTTACCTGATTATAATAAATAATATGGCAATTATTATCCCTTTCATTAATTATGATCCTGTAGGGTCATAATTAGTAAGATTAACCTGATTGATGCACACAGCTTTACTTGAAAACCCAGCAAATACACGGATTTCCTGAATCTCCTCTAAGCAAGCACTATTTTTTTATTTTTTGTGTTATATTTAGTGTTTTTTTACAACATAAAATAGGCTGTATGCTGCTAACAAGAAACTGTTGATACACTGCAATAAAGCCATTATATTCAATAATGTAGAACAAGAAATTGGACTTACTGAAAAGAAACACTCCGTTTGAAATGTGTAACTTGTGGAATTCGCCACATCAGAAACTTTACACTTCATATGTTGACAAAGGAGCATCTTCAGACTAGAACTTCATTTCTAACAAGGCCTTGAGGTCTCTGTTTTTGACCTACCTATGGAATACACACAAATTTGTGCTAAGCTAAGAGCAGAAGTCAACTTTGTCAAGAAAAAGCATAAACATTTTGCTTCTCTGAAAACGATTTTTAAAAAAATGAGTAAATTGTTCTGAATAGATGATTAACATGTTAATAAATGGTAACCTGCTAAACTTACATCTGAGTGTGCATATTGCACCTCTTTGCAACAGCCGGTTAGCTCAGTATCTATGGATGTGGGCTAGTAACATTAATGTTGTCTTGCTTGAACCATCCATCCATCCATCCATCCATCCATTATCTATACACCGCTTAATCCTCACTAGGGTCATGGGGGGGCTGGAGTCTATCCCAGCTGACTTAAGGCGAAGTCAGGGGACACCCTGGACAGGTCACCAGTCTATCACAAGGCTACACTTAGAGACAGACAACCAAGCACACTCACATTCACACCTACGGACAATTTAGAATCACCAATTAACCTCAACATGTTTTTGGACCTTGTGGGAGGAAGCCGGAGAACCCGGAGAGAACCCACGCAGCATGGGGAGAACATGCAAAATCTTTCTGTGTGGAGTTTGTATGTTCTCCTGGGTGTCCTCACCGGGCAGCCTTCTTGCTGCGAGGCAATGATGCTAACCACCGAGCCACCCTGCAGCCCTTGCTTGAACCATTGTTTTCCTTATCATTTTCCCTTCCTCTTCCTTTTTTGTCATTGAGGAAGCTCCAAAATCATGATCGGCTATGATGTGCACATTAGAGCATTGTTACAAATCCCAATAAATGCAGTCAAAGTATGACTGTTCAGTCGAATACATGAAAAAAACCTTTGCATCGGAACCGTTTCTGAACATCTTTTCTCCAGTAACTATAGTTATTTTTAAAATGCATTTTCAGTTGGAAAATGCTCACTAGGTAGAGTTATTTTCCAAACACCATGTCAGCTTTTGTGTGCACATTCAAAAACTAGAGAGCCCTCAGTAGTAGTGACATAGTTGCCCAATGTATGCATGTTTACCTGATTCTGTGCCTACTTGAGGATGAACTTGCCTTGATTTTGCCTTAAAATAAAACATAATGTAACACGAGCTTAGTCCATCCTGTAACACAGATATTTTGCATGGAGGGGAAGCGTTTTGCTGTAATTTACACCCACTGCTAAGCACCTAAGATTTATGACCTTGACCTTTTGATCAAGGTCAAATGTCACATCACCAATATGGATTCCAATCTGATTGTAGTAAGAAACTATGTGTTTATCGTACACTTTTTTCAAGTTGTAATGGATTTAAAATTTGTGATGATTTAAGACCTTCAGTGTGACCTTGAGGCCTTGAACGTCTTCCTAAGTTAATATACTAAACGTATGTCTTTTTATGCATTTCCAGTCATACAGAGCTGGGAAATGTGACCTTTGACCTCTGTAGCGGTCACCAGTGCATGTATTCACCCTAAAATTGAATCGCTCTGAGAAGGGACAATGCCGAGTTCATACATGACGTTTCAGGTTCAAACTCCTCTCCTATAAAGCACTAGAACAGTTAACAGACTAAAAAATCGATGCCCATCGATGAGCAACTATAATTACATTCTAATGAACTGTCAAAGAATATTTTATCTTCATACGTTTGCTGTGTGATAAGTTTTGCTGTCACTGAGTGTTCCTGAAGCTCCTGGAGTCACTGAGTGTCTGTTCCCATGTAGAAGGTCTCCTGATGGTTGAGTCACCGCTTGCTTTACATCGTTTATTGCGCTGTACTTTACAAAGGTGTATTGCTGTATTGTTTATGTTCATATTTACTAGTTAGTAGTCTTCCTAGTCTGAGATGACACATTACTGCCACCTATTGGTAAGTGGTATATGTCATCTGCATGCACATGCAAGTACACAGATAAGCCACAACATTAAAACCACCTGTGTAATATCTTCTAGGTTCCCATAGTGCCTCCACAAAGACTCTGACTTGTAAGGGCATGCACACGGTTCCTCTGGGAGTGTCCTGTGGTGTCTAGCACTTGGACATTGGCAATGGATCCTTTGGGTGGAGTCTCTGTGGAATTGGCTTGTTGCAGCGACTCCAATGATGCTTTGTTGGATTAAGATCTGGCATACCTCTGGCAGTTTCTTCTTTTATTTGATCCCATTCTGAGAAGTGTTTTGCTTTGGGGGAGGTCACACTGTCCTGCCAGGTAAGGGCCACTGCTGGCAGGGAATGCTGTTATTATGAAAGGGTGTACTTCGTCTGGAACAATGTGCAGGTGGTTGGTATGTGTCAAAGCAACATCTACATAGACCCAAGGTGCCCCAGCAGAACATTCCATGGTAATGAGATCTCCACAGGATGTCTTCATTATACATACTTAATGTTGTTCAGTCACAACACTGTCTGCTAATAACAATTGGCAACGAATCCAAATGAAAATGGGACCCATGAATAGAACATCTGACAAAACAATAAGCACCCGTGTGGGGCGATTAGGATGCTACACTGACTGTGAAGGATCGTAGCCTTGTCATTGATGGTGCCACTGTTTTCTACAAGGAATGGGAACAAGAAACCATAAGTGGGTGAAGGAGAATTAGTAAAATAACTAGATCAATTTATTTATTTGTGACATGTAGCCATTATCTAGGGCATCTAGCCCTAGTCCACCTTTCTTCTACCTTAATGCTGAATCACAAGTATGTACTTGCAGGACGTCTCTGTAGAAAGAGAGAAGAACCAAACGCTCAGCAGCAGGTTAGAGGCTGTCAGACACACCTAAGGTCTGGGAGGCATGCTTCATGTCCTTGGCAGGATAACAAAACAAGATAGAAGAATGAAATCAGCCTGAAAATTACATTGTATAGTGGCCTGCATTGACTACAAGAAAGAGGCCATGTGAGGTAATGGGCTGGTAGAGACCAAGGAGTGCTTTTGCTCTGTTAATGAGGCATCTACGACCCACATATGAGATCATCGAGTTAATGGCAGCGGCTACGAGCAGTAATCACTTGTTGCAGAAATACAAAGCCAAATGAAACAAGCAAAACAATTACAGTGTTCTCAGCCTACCTGATCTAGAACAAACATATTATCTCACTAAAAATAAAAATTTCCTGGAGTGTGTTGGAAGTCACACCTGCATGCCGTTTCAGAGATGTCCTGATATTTCAGACAGATGTGATAGTGTGAAAGAACAAGAACACAAAGGCTGGTCCAAAGTTGAAAAGCAAGAACAGCAACAAAAGAAAAGCAAGGCATGCACGGGCAATGCTCTCCATGCTGAGAAGAACAGAGCAGACTTTCCCTTTGCTGGCAAGCAGACCACTGTGTAGGAAAATGGATCCAGAGGCTGTTATACAGAATTATTACACAAGCCTACTGACAATTAACCCACTCAGATAGTTTCATTAAGACATGAAGCTCATTTTGATGGCGAGTAAAGGAGAGTTTTTATTTTGGACTTTGATTTTGGAGGAAAGATTAACTATGTAAAAGCTAGGCAGCGGAATGATTAAGGAGGTGTGAACAATAACAGACAAGATGGGCTAGCATAAACAATACAGGAATTGTTGATGAGAGTAATAGCAACGACCTTTAAGAGAGCACGAGTGTGTGTGGAGAGATTAAACAGATGAGGTGGCAGTAACGTGAAAGCAGTTGGCAATTTAGATGGTGATCTGGACTTGAGGGGAATCTGATTTTAACAGAAAAAGAACATTTAAAAGGACTGCGTAACTGTGACATTGTAGTGATGGCAGGGAAGCAGCCGTGAATCTGATGATAAATGGCTCCTCACACTATTAAAAACAGCATGTTCTATTATGAATAGTGTGTAATGGTGTGGAGAGCCTTGTTCTGGTCAACAAGAGGACCTATTATGTTCAAGAAGTGTGATTTTTATAAGTGGGTCAAAGGATTTCTTCTTACCTAGAAACACAAGTGGCCTTCTTACATTCAGGGAAGGGCACTGGGTAATTCCAGAGAACAAGTCACAGTCAGCTGCCTTCCAAAGTCATTGCTTCACGCATTGATTCGCGGAAGAGTCGGTAAAAAAAATAGGTTGATGGCAAAAGGGAATAATTGTCTTTTGTTTATTCTGTCCTTAGTTCCTGTTTGTGTCTTTGTTGGATCCATTAGTGTCTTGAGGCGCAGCTTTGAAGCTCAGTGCGGTGGCTCAAAATGTCACCATCTTGGCAGTGCCTGACTCCTCTTAACTCCTGGCTTGTTTGAAAATGAGCATAGAGGTGGTGTGTGTGTTGAGCTGAGGCAGACCAAGCAAACATGTGCCCCCTTAAATTGTGCTGTGACAGCACACGCCTGTCACGCAACGTGGCCACGCCCTCAAATATGCATCACTTTTAGCTTTGTTACAACTGAAATGGGTAAATTATACAAAAATTGACCCTTCTTACAGTGGTCATGGATATTTGCTATAGAGGCCAAAACCATTATGATCAGGCTTTAAATATATTTATTTTCTGCTGTAAAGTTGTTAATTTTAACATGAGGGTCTAAAGGGACTGACTCATCTCTGGAGCCAACATTGAGTAGCCACTTAAAGAACTGCGGTTCTAGGTACTTCTGCACTAGTGTTGCTCAACCAGCCAGTTCTGTAGAACATAATGGTCTGATTGCACTTGTTTATCATTCTGCTATACAGGAAAAAACAACGATCCACCGTGTTTATATTTCTTTAACACAGTCGTGTTAGGCAGTACGAAGCGAAGGATGCAGCATTAGTGTTCTCTTTGAAATAGTGACGAGTGGAATTGTTTTCGTGGCAAGTTTGCGTGTGGGCACAGTCATTAAAATACATCATCTATCAAAGAAAAGCCAGCAGGTCTTCCTTACTGCCCGATCCAAATCCTCAGCAGAACTTAACAGTTTTAGTGTGGTAGGTTGCTGCTTGGAGATTGTTGCCGTTTCCTGTAGTGAAGTGGATTAAGAAAAAGGTAACAGATAGTGGAAGCGGAGGACAGAGATGCGTACAATTAGAGGTCAATACCTACCTACAAGACCTAGTATTAGCTAATGCCTAATACCTATGACCTACATCCACTGAGTCAGACTATTTCTGCACTGACTTCATTTTCACCCTCAGGGTATTGCTCCTGGTAGACTTGTGGGTTTGTGGTTGTGCATAGGCCTAAGACACCCACTCACCACCGGGTTGTGGGTCCATAAACAAGTCGTTTTTTGTAAAAGCTTCACCAGAGTTACTTTGGTGTGACTAAAACTTACCAGTCGTATTTCCTTTGCAGACTTCATAGGTTTGATTGAGGAGCCGAGGTGTCGGGAGCCAGTTGTCGGACACTTGACACTCTCCAGTGTACATGTTAGTGTTACTTTGAAGGTGTGAACTTGCAAGCTCTTTGGGGGAATACATTTATTTGGACAGTGGTGCTTTTTGGTCAGTATTTTGCATTTTAAAAAAGGATTGAGGGCCATTTCTATAGCCATGTGTTAGGGTGAAAGGGGCCACTGGAGCCAGCCTGAGATTTGCCATTGTGGAGAATCCAAAATGGTACCAAGGAAATGGTTGTGACACTGTTTAAAGTTAGTCACACTTTAAAGGCTGTTGTTTTAATGCTCTGTGTTGTCATGTTTGGATAAAACTGACTTCTTCCACAAGGAGTGTACACCATCTGCGTTGGCTAGTTTCAACATTATAATGTCTATTTGTTCATGTTGGCTTGAAAGTTTGGATTCAAAGTTCATTCCTGACAAGATTTCTTGGCTGTTGCAACAATTAACCACTGTTTTCACAATCAGTAAAATCTCAGTAAAGTCACTGTCATGGCTGATGAGAAATCCCCTCTAGTTTCTTCTTCCTGGAAACATTCTGAATGGAAACTACAGTTGGGGTCAAACAGAAACAGACAGGCTTCAGAAAAAAAACAGAAACACCATTAAGCAGTGCTGAGAGCAGAGTGACCCTTTGTTTATTAACAAGGAAAAGGAAAAAAAAGCACTTCATAGTGTGCACAGACCAGCATACAGTAGACCACTGACTTCAATGAAGCCATTACACACCAAGATCTACAACTGTTTTGAATTTATTGTGAAAATCATCAGCGGTTCTTTTCTATGACTGTACGTCTCGACTTAAGCAAGAAGACATGATGCTTCACATCGTATCTGTGCTACTCACTGACTAAAATATGTGTGCTGTCTGATGAACTAAAACGTCTTCATTAAACTCTATCATACATCAACCGCTGGCTCCCCTCAGGAACAAGAACAAACAAGTTGACTTTTATTTGGTGTGCACTGTTCAGTACAGTGTGGTAACCTGCAAAGCCGTTAATACCAAAACTGTTAGCCACACATCCTCAGGTGTTCTGAAAGCTTCTTTATTACTTTTTACGTGAAACAAAACGCTCAGTATATTTCCGGAGACTCAGAATTATATTGGTTGTTGTGCAGACAGGAAATATTATTGGCAACACTTTATAAAACCACATAAACTTACGTGACAGATTTACTGCAGCGACATTGTTTTGGTAATATGCCCAAATATGACTAATTTGTACAGAACCAAGCAGGCCTAGACACTCTCCTCAGCTCCTTAGTGGATTACACCCAAGTGTACTTTCTGCCCAACCAGTCACTTTGTGTGAACATCAATCAGCCACAACGTTAAGACCTAATACATTAAAGACTACAAAGGCCTAATGTTGTGTACATTCCCGTTGTACCAGCAGAACATCTCTTACCAAGCGGGGCATAGACACAGGACCTCTTGGTGTGCCTTGTGGTGTCTGGCACTCTTAATCCTATAAATTGTGGAGTGGATGATTGATTTATTGGGTTCTGGTGAGTTTGGAGGCTGAATCGACACCTTTGTCGTGTTCTGCAACCTTTGCCTAAGCAGTTTTTGCAGCACATTTTCCGGCTGTGTGTGCTGTTGCAGCAAAGGTTGTGCTTGGTCTGCTGCAATGTTCAGTTGAGTTTCGTTTGTGAAAGTAACGTCCACATGAACATAAGGACTCAAGATTTCCCAGTGGAATATTGTTGGTGTCTGTACTCAGATCTGTGGACTAAAATCTGGGTCTCAGCGGGGCCTTCATGGTCAATAAAGGACAGACGAGTGTCTGGAGGGAGAACTCACTGTGAATATTTCATTGAAAACAAGTAAATCAAACTCCTTTTTTGAAGCATATGTGACAGTGATGTCATGAGGCCATTGTTGATGTGTTTGCAGAATATCGAGTCCAGACTGAAGGTGCTGCTTCCAGACGATGTTGGAGCTGCTCTCATGGATGGAGTTGTTCTTTGCCATCTAGCCAATCACATTTGTCCTCGGTCTGTTGCCAGCATCCATGTACCATCACCTGCAGTGGTAAGCAAAACCTTCAAAAAGGGTCTTTTATATTTTAAGTTATCACTGTATGATATTGAACAAACTTTTTGTCGTTTGTTGTTGTTCCATATATGTTGTTGTCTACATAACCTACTTCCTCTTACAGTTTTGTGTTTTGATTTTGTTTCTTCTCATTTTAATTTGATTAACTAATGTGATCATGATTTCGGCCTCCAGCCAAAGCTTAGCATGGCAAAATGCCGTAGGAATGTTGAGAACTTCTTGGATGCCTGTAAGAAGCTGGGTGTACCACAGGTAAATACAATTTAATTTGTCACTCATGTGTAACCTACATGTTATCACAACAAGCATAGTTTTACACAGTGGTAAGATTTATTACCTTCCAATGATATTAACTGTGGAGTTCGGGAACATAAATTACAAACCTGGATTAGTACTGACTGTTTGAAAAATATATTCAAGTTACTTCATGCACACTGACTAGTCTGGTTTGTTGCTGAACTACTAACTGATGTAAATGCCTTCCACAGCTAATTTAAATAAAAAGTCCATTTATTTTTTGTGGTAAACTTGCCCGACACATAGTTATTCAAACAGTAAATGCTGATGAGAGCCACACCTGTCTTCTTTCCTGAGTGCAACTGATGAAACTTGTCTCTGCTAACTCAGGACAAGCTCTGTCTGCCACATCACATCCTCGAAGAGCGTGGTCTGGTGAAGGTGGGCGTGACCGTCCAGGCTCTGCTGGATCTTCCCACGTCCAAGTCCACGCAGCTGTCGGCTGTTTGACACGAGCCTAAATGTTGCGTCCGAACTGCAGTCATCCAGCCCCCCTCTCTTCCTAGCCCGAACCCCATCGCCAGGGACCAGAGAGCCCCTCGGGGCGAGGACCCAGTGGCTCGCGGGCTTTTTGGAGTCTGCTTCTGCCTGACTGAACCAGGAGACAGGAGGGTGAAATGCCTCCGTCTCCTCATATGATGTCAGCCGCCGCCCACCTCCGGCCCATCGCATTTTCACTCGTATCCTGATCCTTGTTACTGCGGTCATCCCGTATGTGTGTGGACTTAAAATGTGACAGTGTGTTTCCTGAGCTGCTCAGTTAACACAGACAGACATGACTGTGGGTCTCTAAGTAGATCTGCACAAATCTATCAACAGTGATTACTGAGTCTGCAAGTGCCAGAACAGACATTTCCGTGCCGATGTTGGACACATCGGCAGTGAGGAGATGACAGACACATAACTCACTCTTTCACTAAAGAGGACTGAGCTGCCTCGCAGCTGCAAGCTACTGAGTGACCTCATTGGGTTCTTACACTTGAGTTTCTTTTTTGTGGAATTTATTTTTGCCACAAAAAAAAAAAAAGAATTTTGGAATTTATTAATGTTTTTTTTTACACACTTCATCAGGTCCTTACTTTATCTTCTTTTGTGCAGCCAAACCTGATTCATGTGAAGTTATTTGCTATGTACTGCTGCTGAGTAATCGCATCTCCACTGCTTTTTTTTTTTTTTTAAGGAAAGCTGTGAGCAAGAAATGGATTTGGTGTTGTCTTTTGGGAAATCATGCTACAGTAGACATTCTGCCTGTTTTTAGTGAAACTCTGGTGTGGCTTTAAAATCTTTAAACCACTGTACAAATCATGCATAACTCTGTAACAAAGTTCTTTCTCAGTACAAACCTGCATGCACCAGGGGAAGTGACATTTGATCACTGTGATAACCGTGCTCGGCTGTTGCCAAAAGCATGACGTCTTCTTTTGTAGCATTTTTTTCCAGTGTACATGCAGTTCTTTTTTTTGTTTGTTTGTTTGTTTGTTTTTGTATTATTCTGTATATTAACTTTTCTAAAGGTTTTATACTTTCCTCCCAGTCATTGCCAATTATCACTGGCCAATTTTGTGGAGTTCACGGCATAGATTTGCTGTGCTGTACTCAAAGCAGTTAGGATTTTATCGCTTTGCATAACCTCTGATGAAACGTGTTTATACTGTGTGTGTTCGTGAGTGGAGATGTGAGTGACGGGCCTCTGGTTCAGAAGAGTGTTCAGTGCTGCCTAGAGGCAAACCTTCCTCACATGGCATGGCCTTATCGTACCGCCAGGCCACCCTGCTGTTTGTGGTCTCTGATTCATTATTTCAGGGAAATTAAATTATTTATGTATTTATTTAATTGTTTTATTTATTTTTATTTTTTTACATGTTGTTTCTTTGTGTGTCTTACATTCTAATCTTGTGTGTTTTCTGTGTGTTTCTGGTTACAAAAATCTGCTGGACTACACTGTTCAATGCGGCGGCTCTGAGAGCTCAATGCGCTGCAGCCTGAGGAAACACATGCAAAAAGACAAAATGCACACAGGTTAGGACGGTAGCTTTGCAAATTTGACTACACAGATGCAACATTCAGAAAAATGCAGCAGTGTGCCGAGTACAACAGAGGCATTGTCGAGGGGGGAAAACAAATGGAAGATTTGCATGTTCTCTAACACCATTGACAGAAAGCTAACAGGTAATTTACAGTGCCTATAAAAAGTATTCACCCCCCCTTGGAAATGTTCCCCTTTTATTGCTTTTTAACCTTCAATCAAAGTCAGTTGAATTAATTATTATGTAATTCATGCTGTGCAACTTGACACAACTTCAACAGTTTTGCAAAGAAGACTGGGGTAAAATTGTAGAGTCCAGATAAGCAAGGCTGATTAAGACCTATCCACACAGGCTCAATGCTGGATCTAATGAATAAACACATCTATCAAAGTGCTGTGTCTTATAAATACTAACTTAAAAGGGGGTGAATACTTATGCAATCACTTACTTTACATTTTATATCTTGAATTAATTGGAATCACTTTGTAGAAATCCACTTTCACTTTGACATGCAAGAGCTTTTTTTTTTTTTTGGTAAATTCTTGTCCAAAAAAAAAGCCAAATTATATTAACCAAGATTCAGTGATGGAAAAAGGGAGCACTTTTGAGGGGGCTAAAAACATTTTATAGGTGCTGGAGGTGAATCTAAACACATCAGCTGTCATACTTTTTTGTTTCAGATTGGTGCAAAGGAATCAGTCATTTTCAAACAGGTATTTTCAAACCGCTTGTCAGTTGAGCAAACAACAGTGTTGACAGCTTGAAATATCCCTGAATAGAAGAGGTGTGGCTCGGTGGCGAACATTGTGCAAGATACGATCGTGTTCACAAACAATTACAGGTTTCTAAAGTGAGAAGTGAAGTTATGCGACAGGAAAACGGCACTGACGTCACACTGAATTACACCGACTTCACTTTAACTTTTTACGTCTAAAACTGTGTGCTATTAGTTCCTTATGTCTGAAGGGTGATATCAGTTTTCTTGTCAGGCAGTTGGCATAGTTGTCTTGACATCTAGGTGGATGATAACGCTCCCTCAGGCAGGCCTGGTGTGCCATTCATTTTGTACTTGAGGTTCGATTCACCGCGCCCGGCATGCCAGTAATTAGACTGGAATTGAAGTTAAGTACCTCATGAGTTAATTATAAACATAATATTCCATTAAAACTATTAATTAATCAAAAGTGACAGCGAGGGTGATGGTGACGGCCAAAAGATTTCTGTTTCTGTGCTTTAATGGTTTGTAGTGATAATATTTCCCTGTGGACAAATATGTCACACAGCAGAAAACAGAACCAAAGTGTGCTGATTTGTAGGCAGCATCGAATTGACAGGACGAACCGTTCTATGTGTAGGATGGAGATGTATGCACAAAAAAAACTGAGGAATGTCATGCTTCATTTTCCAGACTCTATGCGAAAATGCACCTTTGAAGAAAAGCTGCTTTTACGACCTGCATCGACTTCTGTCAGTGACATCAATTAAACGACATGGTTTACTACTTCAGCTACGCCTGCCGAATGTTGACACAAATTACCAAGTTCAAATCAGACAAGGTGTTTAGAGCAGAGTTTGGTGCGAGACATAATCTAGCAAAACCATCGTGCAAA
Organism: Stegastes partitus; assembly: GCF_000690725.1. Taxonomy (NCBI): domain Eukaryota; kingdom Metazoa; phylum Chordata; class Actinopteri; family Pomacentridae; genus Stegastes; species Stegastes partitus. The sequence continues at coordinate 261,176 of NW_007577798.1, forward strand.
ATCTTTCGTAGCCGAAACATCCAAGGACAGCTCGACCTGCTGCCATTTCAACACCTTAAAAGTCACCAGACATCATTATGACAGGACATATTGTGCCTTAGAGGAGAGGTATGTTTTGTTTTTCTTTTTTCTGCTATTATTTCACAAGTTTATTGAACACACTCATATTTTTTTTCTTTAAATACATGAATTGTGCTTTTATCTGTTCACTTCCCTGTACACGGATGCTTTAGATTGTTTACCAGAAGCAGCTTCTTTGCTGATTGACTGCAAAGTTAGCTGAAGTGTTAAAAAAAAAAAAAAAAGAAAAAAAAATCCATGTTCCATTGGTTTGTACTTAAAGTTTGATTCACCGACTCTCTGGTGTGAAATTCAGCTTTTGAGTATTACCATACACGGTCAGATGTCCCAGTTTTCATACTGTTCCCGAGAACCTCTGCTTCCTCTGAAGGGGCTTTTTTTACTGACGTTGTGCCGTCATATTCCACAGAAAAGATGCCACAGTGATACAAAACAATGCAGAGCTTCCAGTTTATCAGATCTTTTGTGTACAATATGCACGGGTCACCACAGAGACTCAGGTCACACCTTTTTTCTTATGCAGGAAGTCCCTGTGAATATCTATGAATAACTGGATGGATCTTATCTGTTGTCTGGCTACATGCAAACGCAGCGTCTAGACATACTCATTTGCCCACTGCAGACAGGTCATCTTTTATGGTCCTGGCTGCCATTTATTGATCAAAGAAGCAGCTTTTTTTTTTTTTTTTTTAAAGATAGACACATATCTAGAGAAATGTTCAACAGCGGGCTCCATCATAAAACATCTAATATATGTAACTGACCACATTTATCACCATGTGAGGTTTGTTTATTCTGCAACGCTATAAAATGTGAAAAATGAACTTGTAGCGCACCGCACTGTGTTAGCCTTACAGCGCCTGGATACTTTATCTAAACAGAGTTCACACAAAAAGCTCTAACACCAACGGTAGCATCGTACTTTCTCATGATGTTCATCTGTGTATGATTACAGCCCCGGAGAAAAGAAACTGACCCGATATCTGAAACTACTTCAAGTTCGCTGTGTTTAGCTTTGGGGTGTAAATTATCCTGAGTACTCAATTATCACGAGTTATTGAAATGACACACAGTTACCTGGAGATTAAAAGTAATTGGAAAGGGAGAAAAGAAATTGGGGCCATTTTGTAACTGAATTTAAATGCATTGTCATGATTCTGGGAAAGTATGGACTGAGGTAAAAAAATGGGCCACAAGTAAAACCACAATACTTAATTGGTCTTTTGTGGCGTAGTCATCAATCTTGATGGTGTTATGGTTGTGGTTTTCCATGGGATTAAAGAAGATCTTTTCATGAGGGTGAATCATAGCACAAACAAGTTGAAATTTTCTCTCCTGAGGAAAGAGGTCAAAGCATCCAAACCAGCCTCTACTAAAACAGGAATGTACCCACATGTCGCTGGTGTTGTCCTCATAAAACATACAGTAAACCCTTTCCCCCCCCACAAGGTGTGATGACTTTATCAGTTGGAAAGAATGTGTTGCATTCAAAGCGTCACACACTCTCCAAGTCTTTGTAACAGTGGCAACGAACAGCTCACTGTGCAGCTGTCCCAAGTGCTAGAAATGACTTACCTCTTGTGTATTATTTTGTTGTGCATGGTAACACACATTGTTTGCCTGGGTGTGTCAAAGCTCCCAAAGTATTTCAGTTCAAGGTTCAACAGAACAGCTGGGTTTCCGGAGTTAATTGATTGTAATTACTTTTACCGTCTACCCTGTTATTAAAATCACACAGCTGCTGGCACGTTCAATCTGTTGTTGAAATGTGAAAATTCCAATTAATTTGTCGTGTTTTGGTTGTACAGACTTACAGTACGCAACAGAAGCGAGCACACCCTAGTGCACTTAAAGGTCAAGTGATTCAATATTGGATACAAGTCTTGGTAAAAGTGTAGGGTATGTAAAATGACAAAACTTAACAGATTAGGTTGGCAGTATTTAAAACGCAGGCCCTGTATAGAATAGGAACTCAATGCAATAAAAGGTCAGTCCACCTGAGATTTACCTCTTTTATTTTTTTCTCTTTGTTATTTCTTTTGATGACAAACACAAACCTACTTGTTGTGTGAATGTAAGTGTCAAATTTCTGGAGAGATGTTCTTTCTTTCTCCAGAAACAATTTGTGTTTACTGCCTATTGCTGGAGGGCTTGTGTTGTGTTCTTTTTTCTTTGGAGTACCTCCAGGGGCTTCTGCTGGATTCAAACAGGGCGACATACTTGGCTCGTTGACAGTTGTCCCTTTTTTCTTCTTTAAAAAGCCTCTTGTGATTTTGGCAGCGTGCCTTGGGACCTGCTGGAATACTCCTCTTCTGTCAGACCTACATGTACTGGATGTCACCTTGTCTGCCAGTATGTTGTTGCACTCACAGCGTGTCATCTGCAAATGTTATCTCACTTTTGGCACTCATACAGCTACCTATCATCGCACTTTCCCGTCTGTGCTTCACTGTCAGGACAATGCATTCACTGTATAGTCCTCACCAGGTTTATGCAAATGTCTTTGGCCTGATCTGAGCCAAAATGATGCATCTTAGTCTCGTGTGGCCAAAAAAGTGTGCTTCAGTATTCATCAGATTTCTTTTGATGCTCTTAAGCAATGTTTCATTTTGCTGTGTTTTTTTGAAATGCCATTCATAGAAATAGACAATAAGTGATATCCTTTGTGCTTTCATTGGTAACATCTATGCTGTGTGGAGCACTTGCCTGTTTTTCAGAACTAGATTGTGCAAGTACTGTTCTGTCAGTGGCATCGTGTTTAGAAGGACGACCGCTGCACTCTCATTAATGGTACTATTTCTTGTTCATCAACAGCCAAGTGCTGCTGCAACTGTGTTTTGATTTTTAATTGGTCACCAATCATCCTGTATCCTTTTCCATTGTTGTTATAAGTCTGACAGTCATTTTTGGCGGTCCTTGTACATGTAGAGCCATTATGCAGACATGCAGATAGACACAGCCCATATAGGTCCAACACTGAGAAAGCCCAGGTGTTACCAGATCAGTTTATAATCATGTTCACGCAGTTCGACTAATTGTAAAATCACAGGTCTACTTGATGTGTGCCAGTTTTCTAACTTGCGTGTGCATTCACTTTTGTTGCATTGACTTTCTACTTTGAGGCATTTTCAATACGGTCTTTCTAGAATATTTTATAACAGTTAACACTCTTCTTGTCAACTTGAAAACAATGCATTCATTGAAACAATTTTGAATGGTTTGACCTTTAATTGATGCTGCATGCTCTCACTTCTGCTGTAAACTGTACTTCTGTTCAGTGTAAGTGTGGAGCTCCAACTCCTTGCTTTGATGTCTACGTGAGGTACCACCTCAGCGGAACAAGCGTGCAGATTCTTTCGATCCAAACAAAGGAAAGCAGAGCAGCCCTGATCTCTGTTGTCTGTCTGTGCAATGTAACTGTGTCGCCAACACACCGATGCCTTATTCTTGTTTTACCTGCAAACACTCCTGAATGCCAAGTGCCAAATCATGAATTCACGACTTCAAGGGTATCGTTTCGTCGCAGCCTTTAGCGTCTGAGCAAAAGATATGCTGGTGCCGCCGTCTGACTGTTGCAGACAGATATCTTTCAATTAATCTCCTCGATGCTCCTGCAAAATGAGTAAATAGATGGTCTGTGTACTGATTTTCTTCCAGCTACATGTCTGTTTACATAGTTTGCATTTTAAATCATTATTTCTGTTTATGCAAGATGAGAAGAAATCCAGTTTCTGAAGTACAGCCAAAGATATGATATAGTTTTGGCAGTTGTAGTTGGTACAAGTCAGCCGGGTATCTTCTAAATATCCTGTGATTTTAACGTGAAGTGTCCTCATTGTGCTTAAACATACAGTACAAAATCTTCTTGCTGAGCAGGATAATACCACAAAGAGGACATTTCATACTAAAAGGACCAGAACAAAAAAAAAATAAATCCACTTGATATTTCTAATCTTTTCTAGCTTTGGGCACCCTGACAGAAATCTTCTCACGCAGAACAATCTGTTCGAGGCATTTCCTGTGGGCCAGGATGGACTGGAGCAATGACTGCAGTGACTGATAACTCTCTCAGTGTAATTACACCTACGTGAAGACTGTTGAGAGACAGACTTGATAGAAGGTGAATCAATTCTTTAAACTGTGTGCCCTGTTTGGAAAAGGTGAAAAAAAAACTGTCTGTGAAACTTTTGGTCAAACTTACTCGGTGTCTGTCCTTTTTTAAATATCATTTGTGATCATAATGTTTTACTTCAAGCACAGTTCTATCCAGTTTTTCACTATTTGGTTCTTCTGTTGTTCAGATCTGACCAATAAATAGAAGGTTTCAGAGAGGGAAGTGTATGGGAGCAATGTACAGGATGCTTTTTTTTTTTAATCACAGAACTTTCCCTTTACAGCACACTTAATGAACAGTCTGGAATGCTTGCAATGTGGAGAAGTCAAATTGGCATATCATTTTTCTACAAATAGTGGTGCTGATCTCTATTTCATTAATGCCCATGTGATAAATCCGTTGCATTAACTTCCTGTTATTGGTTCATGTGTCCGAATTCGATTATTCTTTTTATGATTTCACATCCCGTCACTGTCATTTCATCGAGATGAAACAGTGAAACAGTGAGTCATGTCTAACTACTACACTGCCGAGAAAATCCAAGCTCATGTACATAAGCTTTTTGTATTTTAAAACTAGTCTAATGCATGTAAGACTACAGAATGACCGAAGCTGAACCTCTGTACATATCATCTGTATAAAATTCCAGGGTTTTCTTAAGAAACAAACATGGTGAATATAAAATAAAGTCAAACTCTTTGCAGCTAAGGCTGTGTTGTCTTTGTCACATGCACGCTTGATGTGCTCCCTAAAGCAATGTAAGTTAATTATACGGTGATTCATTGTGTCAGTGCACCAACTTGTGAAGTAATTAGTTACTTTCATGGAACTCCAATTTTTGGAGTCTCTCTGCTGCCAAAGTTCTAAGTGGCATGTCAACAAATGTCTCCCAACCTGAGTCTTTTTCTGGATTTGCATCTTTGAACTCTTTCATTTTCTCTCTTTTTCATTCTTCTGTCGAAATCTCTCAGAGCTCAGTCTGTTTTCCTCTGAAAGAAACGACCACTTTCTGGCAATATGTTGCTGTATTTCTTCAGAAGACAAATATCACTCCAACAGATTGCTGGTACTGAACCATGAAGTTGTTCACAGAGTCATATTACTATTCCTGATGTTATTCTTTCATCTTTGTAGATACTAGGCTGCAGTGAATGAACAATAGTTTCTCATTGTCTTCGAAGTGTGAGTGCATAATGCCAATTTGAGGATATTACCACATATAGTTGCATGGATGGCTGACATTGAATGCAGCTTGGCTAGTTTTGTTGTTTAATCAATGGGAGATCTTTGCACATACAGTAATTCTCTGCCTGCTGAAGGTCATTCTCTCTGCACTATTATGGGACGAAGCCTGCATCCCCGATTACACTAGCTGGACTGTCATTTACTGATACTGTCTAATTTACAAGAGGTATTTTGGCGCCGCTGAACACTAAGCTGCCATTTCAGCATGACGGACAATTGGAAGAAACCACTGAGGTGGAATATTGGATAGAATAATATGATCAGGGTAGTATTAGGAGAGTTCATCTTTGATGCTTGGGCACAAAGACACACAAGCACACACATGCTGAAAGTCCTTTGTTGTTACAGGCACTTTTTTCACTGGAAAAGCTGAATTTGGCAGGAATTCCTGATATACTAACGCTCATTATTTACATGGAGCCTGTTTTTGGATTGCTTTTTTTTTTTTTTTTTAATTTCTCTGTTATGTTGCTGTTTGGTTTTCTCTTGCAGGCAACTTTTCTCTAAAGGCCTTTTCTAAACTATGTAACCTCAAAAGACATTGAGATTAAACAGTCTTTTAGTTCTTTTATTTGAAGGATATTTGTATACATTTTGGTTTGGCCAGAAGATTGGTTTGATCTCTGAATAGTTTTTTTCCTACCCATTATTCACCGGACTCTGTCTGTGAGGAAGCCTAATAACCTGAAGCACAGCGGGGTGTTCAGATCCAGCAGGCCAAGTTTGTGACACCAGGAGCTGGATGGATGACCGTGTTGAAGGCAGAGCATGTAACTTTTTTTTTCTCCAGATGTGCGAGGCTCAGGAGATGTGCTGATGATGTGACGTTGCAGGGATTTTATGTGATCCTTGACCAGCCTCTCGAAGCATTTCATTGTGATAGGAGTTAGAGCTACAGCACAGTGTTTGTGGAGCTTTGACACTGGTGACTTCTGAACTGGTGGGAATGTGGTGGCCTTAATGCATGAGGGGTCAATAGCTTGAGGATGTGTGTTAGTTCATTCACATATTCCCTCAGCACTCCACCTGGTATGTTGTCACAACTTGCACATGGGTCATTCCACCTCAATTCACCAACTTGTTATTTTCTAAAAAGTCCATGCCTGACCAGGGCTGCAAGGTGGATTGGTGGTTAGCACTGTTGCCTCGCAGCAAGAAGGTCGCTGGTTTGCGTCCCGGTGGGGACACCAGGATCTTTCTGCGTGGAGTTATGTTCTACATTGCTTAATCCTCACTTGGGTCGCAGGGGGCTGGAGTCTATCCCAGCCGACTTAGGGCGAAGGCAGGGGACACCCTGGACAGGTCACCAGTCTATCACAGGGCTGCACATAGAGACAGACAACCAAGCACACTCACATTCACACCTACAGACAATTAAAAATCACTAATTAACCTCAACATGTTTTTGGACTGTGGGAGGAAGCCGGAGAACCTGGAGAGAACCCACGCTGTTCTCTATGGGTGGAACTTGTTTAAGGTTGTGCAGTCTCACCTCAGTATTTCAGTTCTTGAAGTCCTCGTGGGGCATTGGTCACATCCACACCTCCCTTCTGCTTAGTGTTTACAATCTGTTTGGTATTTTTGCTTAATTTTGGTGAGACTTTTTCTCTCATCAGTGGTTGAAGTCTTCCTTGGCCCAGCCACTTTGCGATGACAGAGGTCTTCCTTCTTAATTATTTTCCGTCTGATGTCCCTTTTTGTTTAATTCTTGTTTTTTGGCCTCATAATGACTTCTGACTTTCAGTGGCAGAACTTTGGTTCTAATGTTGAAAAATGGCAGCTACAGACTGTAAAAGCTTGGAAGCAAACCTAGCTCTCTAACACTTAAAAATAATGAAGAAATTAAACACACCTGAATGGTCATAAACACCTCTGAAGCCAAATGTCCCAAACACTACAGTGCTCTGAAATTGTGGAACTATAGAAAGAGGTGACTTTTTTTCATGTCTATAAATATTCTTAAAGATGGAGTCTGTAACTCAGGAGAAAGACCAAAGTTAGCATTTTCATTGCACAAGGGAATATCTGCCGAGCCTGACTGTAAACTTACTGGATTATAATTGTATACCTCGACTTCAATTTAAATCTGGAATATGCAATTTAATCATGTGCCAACTGTTTGATTGCAAATTTAGAATTGCGGAACACAGAGCCAAACATAGGAAAATGATGTCTTTGTTCCAGACTTTATGGAGTAACATAACAATAAGTTGAATTCCCTCAAAAATATTTCACAAATTATTGTTTGTATGCAGAAAGCTTTTCTCCAAAGTCAATTTCTCTGCAGTCTCAGTCTCTGCCTCATCTTCCTAAGAACTTTTTCCCTTGCTGTTTTGTTGACTCTTCTGTGGTCCGATATGCTTCTTTAGGCACCCCACTTCTTTTTATCCCGAGGGCGTCCCCTCCTTGCATGCCCTGCCATCAGGTTGTTTTTTTTTCTGACTTGTTTTGAAGTTGAGTTTCGACAGTCTCCCCAGCCTCCTGGCAGCCTTCCCAAACTGCTCTAGACTTCTCATGTAGACAAACTCTGCATGACTGTTTCTATGATTCTGATTGATGTGTGGCTCTTGAATTAACCTGTCATGAAAATCAGATTCCTTCCACGCTCTGTTAGATTTTTACAACCAATCCTGACATAGCTGTGTTTTTTTTCCCCCACCAAACAGTGACACACTTGACTTAATTTTGGGCTCAAACACCATGCAATGCTTGTGTATCAACATAGATAACACTATTACTGATTACTCATGTACACAACCGCAACCTTTAGACTGCTATTGTAGCGTTTTCAACACTTTACAATCAAAAGTCTAGTCACGTCAAGTCACTGTTATTTGTAAAGCACATTATTAACAGCAACTGTTGCTTTCCAGTGAGACAACAAGATTGCCGTTACAAATGGGCCCAACGAGCTCAAACATAGAACTTATGAATCTACGGTGTCATTTATGATGTGAATTCACCTGAGTAATTTAAAAGTTAAGGGTTAAAATATGACAAAAAATATATAAAATACAACTTTAAGTGACTAATATATAAACAATAAGGCTAATTAGACCCTATCCTATTGTTAATTATGGAGACTACCTTGCTCATTTAGAACTGGAAATGGAAGTAACAACCCTACAAAAATATTCATAAAAACCCAACACATCCAGCAAGTTTTCTTTTTCTTTATTTTCTTGCTTTTTTTTTCTCCCTTTGTCTTCACCTTTTACAAAAAAGAATAAAAAAATCTTGCATTTCTTTCACATTTATACTCGCGATGGCATAAAGGAACAACTCCCCTTTGACGGGAAGAAACATTTGGCAGAACCAGACTCAGGGAGGGCTGCCATCTACCAGTTGGGGTGATGGTTAAGGGAAGAAAAAGAAAGGATAGCAGAGACAAACAGACAACAAACAGGAAAACACAGACATTAGACAAACCAGTGGGACAAGTAGCTGCAGATCGGCCTCATGCAGCTCTAGAGCCAGAAATACCAGCAGGGAATAAGCATGAAATTTTAATAGTGATTTGGAATTGAAAGACGGTGACAGGGTTTGGTTCCTTCCCACTGTTGCCGACCGCTTCCTCAGGAGTCCTAAGGCATCTTTGGGCTGTTGGGTTCTCTGTTTAAATTTGTCAGGTCTGTACCTTACTATGTTAAGCGCTGTGAGATGGCATATGTTGTAAACTGTGCTATATAAATAAAATTGAATCAAATTGAATTGAAGAGTTAACATATTGGTAAAGTCATATGGATCTAAGCCAGGGGTCTCAAACTCAAGTTACCTGGGGGATGCTGGAGATAGAGTCTGGGTGAGGCTGGGCTGCATCAAGTATTCCACAAAAAAAGGGTTTCAAGTATTCCAACAAAAGTACAACTGATCCAATCGTCTCAGTCTTTATCAATGACAATTCTGAACATGAAAGGTTCTTCAGAACTTCAGCTTCTCTTATCTACTCCTTGCTGCCACAGACCTGGCAGCGCTTCCTCTTACACAGCTGAGCTACAATTGAGACCCTCAGTATTGGCTTGAAGATGCTCATCAGTAAGTTTGGACCTGTACTTTGACTTATTAAAGTTCATGGTGGAAAAGAGTTTTTCACACAGACAGAAAAAAGCAAAAAATAAATAAATAAATTTGCCCTGGGTGATAGGATGTATTTTCTCTCCACTCGGTGACACTCCCAAATCATGTTTCAAGTGACTAATGTTGCTAATTCGCGTTGCTGTCACAAACCTGAGCGATGGTCGCCCACAAGTGATAAAAAATATTAAACTTCCAGGGCAATGACTCGCATAGGGGCGTGTGAGAAAAATGCCGCACGAACACTAAACTTTGATGTCAAGTCGGGGGCCACAAAATATCATCCGGGCCATGAGTTTGAGACCCCTGATCGAAGCCACTAAGGGCTTCCAGTGGAAATGAGCCTGACCTTGGCTGATGTGCTTGTCTTTTCTTTGTACCAGCTAAGAGCCTGGCAGCTGCATTCTGAACCAACTGTCGTCAGATAAGGTTGGACTGTGTCAACGCCATGAACAGGAGTTTACAGCAGTTGAAATAATAAAAGCGTGGATAATGATTTTCAGGCCTTTGTCAGGTTAAAATCAGCCCCAGTCTGCCAATGGTTCTACAAAAGCAAATACAGTGTCACCTAAGCTAACACAAAGCCTTTTAAAAACAAGCAGCAATCCTGTTGAGTCAGAATTCAAACCGCTGAGTCAAAACCACAAGGATTTACAGCCTTGATTTACTCTCTTTTGACTTTTTAAGTACGAGGACGGAACCCAAACCACAAGTTTATACAAATGAACATTTTAAACAGGTCACAATGATCTGATTAGAGTTAAACTTAAGTCTTGTTCACAATAAATCATCTGTTGTGTTTTTTACTGGGCCTTTGATTGATAAAGGCTGCTTAACCTATCAGGATTTTTTAAAAATGATGTCAAAACGTGTAATTTGATATAAAACTGTTATCGTCTTTGGTGCTGCAGATGCTTTGTCTTTAAGTGTTAAGAACATCATTTGATGGCATCAAGTCCATCTGTCCAGTTGAGCTGAATTCTTTTCCAGTAATCAGGTGTTTCAAAACTTTACCACACAGTATGACAAACAGGTGATTGAGGTGAATTCAGTCTTTTTGTAACAGCTTTTAAAATTCTGAAACGATAAAACACCCTAGCAACCTGCCTTCAAGCAATTGTCAGTTTACTATTTCAGGGAAAACCCCTGGTAATAGAACAAAGTGCATACAGCAGTGTGTAAACTCTTTAGACACTGGAGTTGTTTAGGTACTTACGATGCAATACCAGGGACTAGAAATTGAAAAGCTGGGAATGCCAGATTTCATTCAGCAAAATGACAATGACCCCAAACGCAGCAAGAACCATAAAGATTTTCCTCAACAACAAAAAGAACAAGTAGTCTTACAACAGGTGGTGATCTCAACGCCATGGGACCAGATTACATGAAGAGACAGTAAATACTGAGACAGATCGAATCCACAGGGTGATCACAAAAGGACCAAAAGCTGATCACATGTTGAAAGCAGTGGAGGCTGCCAGTGAGATTTCTCTTATCGCTGTTTGTCAGGACACATTGTGTTGGTCTGGTCTTTATGACACACTCACTAATAGGCCCAACACCTGCCGAAACACGTATTTGTAATATTTCATATCAGAACAGTGAGGAATAACATACAGTACAAGAGAAGTAAATGTCTTATACTGAGGCCATGGGTGTGAAACAGTTTTCCTTTTTTTTATTTTTGGAAAGATGTGCTTGAGCTTCCAGGTTGACCGATCGGCTCACTGAGTAGTTCAGGTTTTTTTTTTTTTTAATGTCTTTTTAACCTTTTTATCGCTTTTGTAAAACCTTTTTTCACTGTTCTTAACATGGGATGGTTTGGATCATTTCCTATTTTGGTGATTTTGCAACTTTGTTTGGTTGGCATGACAACAAGCCGGCGTCCTGCTCCAGGGACTTCCTGGTACAGCTTCGGCTTCACGCTAACCAAACATCTGAAATTGATACAGCGAAGCCTCCAGAGGATCTACAACGCAGTCACTCATCCAGCTATGCCTTGGACACTAACCAAAAGAAGCAGACCTGGAGGGGAAAAAATAAAAAAGAGCGGAGTGACAGCCAGAATCCAACGGTAGCGAGGTAAACACCATCCACTTCCATCAGTCATCCTAGCTAAGGTCCGTTCATGATGCAACAAGACATATGAACTTCAAGCTAAGTTAGCATATATGCACAAATACAGGACTGCTGCAATTTTGGCTTTCACTGAAACCTGACTAAGAAGCATTGACAATAACAGTTGTCTGCATATAGACGGCTTTGGGACACTAATAAGATTTGACATTGAACTCCTGGCTGTTTACCTTCCTCCTTTTTACCTTCCTTGAGAATTCCCCTTGCTATTTTTTCCCTGGTCTACATCCACCCTAAAGCAATGGCAAATGCAGCTTCAGAGCACATCATGACTGTGTTTAACAGATTTGAACTCATGACCCCTGACTCTCCAAAATTTGTCCCTGGTGATTTTAAGCACTGCAGTGCTGATAATACATTTTTAAAAGGTTTTTTATCAGTATATCACCTGCACCAACTGCATGAGTAAGACTCTTGATAAATACTTTGGATCTGTTCCTAATGCATATAAATCTGCTGCCCTCCCTCCACTTGGATCTACTGACCACACCACTATTCTGCTTCTACCAGCCTGTTGTGAGGAAAGCAGAGAAGGCTGTTAAAAATGTCAAGCAATGGACAAGTGACAGTATCGACAAGCTATGTGGATGCTTCGAAGCCACTGAGTGGTGCAACCTAACAGCTCCCTCTAGCAACATCAATGAGGAGGTGGACATTGGATAACATCATCCCCACCGAAGCGATCACCATTTTTCCAAATAACAAATCATGGGCGACGAAAGAACTCAAAAGTTTCCTCAACAAGAAAAAGAGAATTTTTTTTTTGGCTCTGATAAAGAGAAAAAAAGATATCAATAAAGAAGTGAAGCATGCCATAAGACTTGCCAAGCTCAAGTACAGGGACAAAGTAGAACAAAAATTCAATAGCGGGACCCTGCGTGCAGCCTGGCAGGGTCTCAAAAATACGGCAGCTGTGAATACAACTCCCACCTCTCAAAAAGCAATCCATGTTAAGGGGAATAGTCTAGCATCACTGCCTAATGATCTCAACTACTTTTTTGCAAGATTTGAGACGGATAATAGCACCCAGGTGGAGCAATCACCTAAAATCTGGTAGCTCTGTACTCACCATTAGTGCTGAAGGCTTGGTGAGAGGCTTCAAGAGGATAATGTTAACACAGCACCTGGACCTGATAAGCTCTGCGGCCGCACTCTGAAGCATTGTGCTGGACAGCTAGGCGGAGTTCCAGCTCCTCTTTCAGAACTCTGTTGCTACCTCCTCGGTCCCTCAGCTGTGAAAACACTCAACGATGATCCCCCTTCCCAAAAAAAGCAGTGTAAGGGTGTCAAATGACCTCAGGCCCATTTGCCCTAACATGTCTTGTGATGAAGGCCTTGGAGAGGATGATAAAAGATCACGTCATCACAATAGTAGGTTCTCAGCTAGACCTGCTCCAGTTCGCAGGAACAGGGGTGGATGATGCACAAGCTTTAATTACATAAACATCTGGAAACCCTAAACACAACAGCCAGGATGCCTTCTGCTGATTTCTCCTCTGCATTTGACATCCTGCAGCCACACACTTAGGCTGAAAGACTCATCATCTGCTTCTATCTTAATGACAGGCTCGTTCTGTGGATCCAAGATTTTTTAACCACAGAGAGTACTGGTGAACATTTTCTCTGATTCCAGCTACACATCAACTGGTTCACCCCAGGGCTGTGTTCTCTCCCATCTTCTGTTCGTCCTCTATACTGATGAATGCACCACCAGAACTGCCATCTGATCAAGTTTGCCGATGACACAGTCCTCCTCTCCCTGCTCTCGGGCTCGTCACACCACCACGGCTCATCTCTCATCGAGTTGGTGCGATAGATCATGACTTGAACTGAATTTGGATAAGACCAAAGAGATGGTAGTGACCTTCCCTAACAGACAGAGGGAACTGGCTGAGGCTGTAGTCACCACCGTTCACAGGGAGCCCGTGGAAGTGGTGGAGAAATACAAATACCTCAGTACAGTCTTGGACCAGCAGCTTAAGTTTGACCTCAACACGGATGAGATTCTGAAAAAATGTCATCAACGACCGTATCTCCTGCAGAAGCTGAACTCTTTCAGTGTGAGCAAAAACACCCTCTCTACATTTTACCACTCCTTCATAGAGAGCATTATCACTTTCTCTTTTACTTGCTGCTTTCACTCTATCTCTATCCAGAGCAAAAATTGGCTACTGAGTGTTGTCAAGATCTGCTCCAAAACTATCGGGCTCCCTGTCAGAGCCCTCTCCACCTTTTGTGAGCAACAGACCTTCAGGAAAGCCAGCAAGATCCTTCAGGACCCATCACACCCGCTGTTCTCTGCATTTGAGTGGCTCCCCTCTGGACGTTGCCTTTGCTGCCCAGGCTGCCGGACTCAAAGAAGGAGGGCAACCTTTGTTCCCAGAGCTGTCCTCCTTCTCAATGCACGACCGTCTTTGACCCGCTGACTCCCTGCCAATGCCCATGTAATATAATGTAAGATTTATGATGTGGTTTATTAGGGTCCGAGGACCCCTACTTGCTGCAGCAAGCAGGGGTCCTTGCCCGCAGGACCCTATTGTTCCTGCTGCGTTTCTTTCTTCTTCTTCTTATTTGCCTGACCAACGCGAAACCCTTAATTTGACCCCCTAAACACGCTCAAAAACTCACCAAAATTGGCACACACGTCCGAATTGGCTAAAAATTTGATAAAATGAAAAAAAAAAGAACAAAAATGCTCTCTAGCACCACCTAGTTACAGAAAAACACACTAAAATGGCCCTAGCGCCCAGTAGGAATATCGCACAGAGATCAAACCAACACCAAAACGTTCGTCTCAATGAGACCCACAAATCTTGCCCTGATACCCCTGACCTATCTCAAACAGGAAGTCCGCAATTTGCCTTTCAAAGTAAGAAAATGAGCTAAAACTTCTTTTGGGAAAAATTATCTTGTCTGACACCGTAAATCATACCAACTTGAAAATCGCACAGGAGACAGAGAAGGCCCTGATGTACAAAAGTTCTGAAGGGATTTGGTGTTTCTCAACCGGTTTTGGAATGGCCGTTAAAGTTGATGAGCTGTTGCAGCCTCGGCTCATACTTTGTATGGCCGTCTATGGGACATGTGCAGACATGCTGTGTCAGTTGGTCATCTACACAAGAAACCAAAGGTCCTACAGCTTATAAAATGACACTGAGGGCTTCCTAACAAGATTTACCACAAAAATATGCTGTTTTTACACATATTAGGTCAAAATTGTGGCTGTATGGGAGAGAGAAAGTGAGTAAAACTCTCAGCTCTCTCAACCAGGGGCATGAAAAACACTGAATCATCATGACATCATCACAGGTCAGTGCAGCTGGTCATGTGACTCACTGACAGTCTCAGGTTTAGAAGAGAGACTATGAAAATTGCCTATTTGTAGGGCAAAGTCCAGTGAAGGGGAATAAATTGTCAAAATGGAAGTCAGACCGGCATGCGGTTGCAACGCAGACCGAGGACCCGACCAACGCTGCTTGCAGCTTTAATTGTTTTTTTTATTTTTTTTATTTAATTTAATTTAATTTAATTTAATTTATTATAATTATTTTTATTATGGGCTGCAAGGTGGATCAGTGATTAGCACCGTTGCCTCGCAGCAAGAAGGTCACCAGTTCGCCTCCTGGTGAGGACACTGATCTTTCTCCCCGTGCAGCGTGGGTTCTCTCCGGGTTCTCCGGCCTCCTCCCACCCAGTCCAAAACCATCCATCCATCCATCCATCCATCCATTATCTAACATCAACTTGTCTCAATTTCACGATTCTGGCTCCAGATATATATATATATTTTTAATATGACAAATCTGTGAGAAACCACAGTCATTGCACTGCGTAACAAAGGGGCAGTGACTAAGTACACGGTTAAAGATTTCCGTGGAATTTTTTTATTCATCCACGAACAACAGGACAAGATGGGAATGTAAACAAAGTGATACAGTGTTTTTTTTTTTTTTTTCTTTTCTCAAATAGCAATAGACTCCTCCCAGTCTCCCGGCACCACATTACCATTACTGTTCACACCAAAGGAGTTCCCCCTGCGGATCCGGGACTATTACTCACCGATTCCCTTCATGACATTTCCTTCTTCCACACGAGCAGCGGAGCTACAAATGGGCCAGTCCACCCACACAGTCTGCCAAACTCCGCCTGAACCTGCTGCAGGAGGACACCTACTCTCTCCAGCGTTAGCTCGTAAGTCTTATCGCTTTATTTGTTTAATCACTACTTTATTTTTGTTCTATTTTTATTATTTTATTATTTAAACACTTAGATTTTCAATTACAAGAATTTAAGAAGACATCGCACCTCAAAATACCGAGCTGTTTATTCAGTCATTGCCGTTATTTTTCACATTTTTTATTTTTATTTCCAGTCTCGAATTTAAAATACCGATGGCGATTAAAACCTGTCTGACTCATCTGATGCTGCTTTTAATAATCTGGAAGGAAAGCCTGACTTGCAACGGACTTACAGGTTGGTGGAGATTAGTTTTTTTTTGGTTTTACTTTCTATGTGAATGAATTAAAACCCAGTCAGCATTGAGCTAGGCATAAATCAAATACAAAGGTTGCACTATATATGCCTGTAGGGAATGGGTGGTTTCCAGTATAAGTGAGACTTGTATCTGGAGTTTTTATTCCCTGCACTAATGTTGTATTTTGCATTTACATTCAGTACTAAAAAGCTTCCTGCAATAGGCACCGCCTGTGTAAATATCCTATATCATATACTAACTGAAATGTATGAACCCTTTTCTTTTGCAGTGGATCCTCCTGAGAACCTTACAGTATTAGACCCGGGTCATCTTGGACATCTGCAGATCTCATGGAGCCCCCCGGGCAGCCTGATCAACATGACAAACTGCTCAATAGTGTATCACCTGGAATACTTCAACACATACAGGAACAGCTGGAGTGTAAGTATTCACCTTCTTAAATGTTTAAATTTAACATGGAGGCACTTAACCTGTCTAACCTCCTGCCAAAATGATCACTGTATTGTTATTGTGTACTGCTTTGTTAATGAGGCAATTATCGGTGCTGCTGTCGTGCCTTAATATCAGACACAAAAATGTAGATTTAGTACAGGTAAAATACTCTGTTTTGTCGCTAAGCCTTAAGCAGAGTATAGATGATGGATGGATGTTTGACAAAGACCATACTGAATATAATTAAGTAAGCAAGATTAAAACTAAATACATACATGATGATGCTTTGAACTGATGCTGGTGTCTTGCGCAATAAGGAGTCATTTGATATGACAATTATTGTGTGGTGACTAAGACAGTGATCATGGCTGTTCCTATGGTGATGACTGACGTGATGACTGTTACCGTGGCAGCTATGAGGAATACAATATAGAGTTGAGACCAGAAGTTTACAAACACTGTATAAAAAGACATAAAACCTTTCTGATAATAAACGTGACTAAACTTTTCCTGTTTAAGGTCACTGAGGATTTCCAAAACTATTTCTATTTGCTAAATATCAGAATAATGAGAGAATTTCTTCTAAGTCAGAAGTTTGCAGTGAGACATTGACCTTAAAAAAGTGAATACCATTTTTGCACAGCACTGAGCAGTTTTATTGTCCAGTTTATTGTGTAATTGCATTTAAAAGAGTGTCTCTGTGGTTAGCAGGTTATGACAGTTCATATCAGTGCTTTGGGAAATGACCATCTTGACGTAATAGCTCAAGCATCAGATTTTGGTCCTGACAACTGTAAATGACAACAAAGGAAACATCCAGTAAATGTGAATTTCAAGATGTGTGTTTCTTTATTGACAGATGACCAGGATGAATGTAAGGAGCTACACTGCCCAGTTTGATCTGATGAAAGACATCAAAGTGAGAGTGTACACCATACTGGATGGACCCTGCACCAACAACACAATGATCCAGAGCAGAAGCTATGCTGAACTGATTCAGAAACCTCCCAGCACAGGTCAGTCCTCAGGGTCTTAGTCATGTGGGAATGACCAGAAAATCTCAATGAGATATGAGTAAGCTCTAAAACGATGTCAAAAGCATATGAACTTATTTTGATTGTTTGTTTTTTTTCCATCTACATTTAGGGGTTATGGATACCGAAGTCCAGAATTTTACCTGTGTGTACCATAACAAGGAGCACGTGGAGTGCATGTGGAGAAGAAACCCGAACACACCGGCCATCTCAAAGCAAAATCTATATTTCTGGTATGTATCAAGTTCAAAACAGGCACTTTTTAGCCACCGTGGTCCTGAACAAAATATCTTCACTACTATTGATTTGACAGAGATATTCATGTTTAGGACATACGAGGTGTGAAAAAAGTTTCAGGACTGGTGTCACAAATCTAAACTACAAACTACAGGTTTTCCCCTTCAAAGTAATCCCCCTGGAGTCTAACACACTTTCCCAGCCTTCTCTGACATGCCGCCATGCACTCCTGGGATCCCCCACAGCTCCGTTGTCACAGCCATCTTGATGTTGTCCACGTCTTCAAAACGGGTCTCCTTGATGACCCCCTTGAGCTTGGGGAAGAGGAAAAAATCCCACAGAGCCAGGTGGGGCAAGTAGGGAGGTTGCATGGCGATGTTCTTCTCAGCCAGGAACTATGGGATGCTCCGGGCATTGTGAGCAGACGTGCTGTCATGGTGAAGCAGCCACGACTTGTCCTGCCACAACTCTCGCTTCTTCTTCTCGTGCACAGAACAAAGCAAACGCAGCAGGATCTCTAAGTAGACGTGCTGGTTGATCGTCTGCAGGGGAAAACTCGTAGTTTGTAGTTTGGGTTTAAAATCTATCTTTTGTGACACTTTTCTAACACACCTCATACTGTAATCAGTTTGTGTTCTTTCATCTTTTTGAAAATGTACAGTTGACTAGCAAATACATGCGCCTGAAGGCGTGGGAAACTTCTTGAGAAAAGGGCTGTGGTGAAATGCCATCAGCAGTTGTTTAGCCGGTGCGTTTCTCTTTTTATAAATCATCAGCTGTCTCGTAAAACTGTGTTGCTTTTATGTAAAACAGATTTCTGCAGAATTTAGAAGGTGCAATTAAAGAAATCAACCGTGATAAATAAGACAAGGATCTTTGATTATATAATATTTGAAATGTATCTCATGTTTCTTTCATGCCTACTGGACTTTGCTTTTATGTCCATTACAGTTGTCAATATTTCCACTCTCTTCTTGCTTTTCTGCAAAAAAAAAAAAAAAATTTGTTTGTAAAATTATATTTTTAATTTTAAAGGTTTGAACGTCACAAACTAATAGAGCACTGACTCTTGCAAAATTGAGATTATGGTTAAACCTGCTACTCTTCGCTGTATCTTATCTGTTCTGTTTCTTCTTCAGGCATAAAAAACTGGATCAGGCAGTGGAATGTCCGAAATACATGGTGTCAGGCGGCGTCAGACGCGGCTGCAACTTCACAGGGACATCTCTCCCTGAATTCGCGAATATCATCTTCTGTGTAAATGGCTCCTCCCCTGAAGGGCCCCTGAAACAAACGTTTGTCTCCCTGCAAATCCAAAACCTCAGTATGTATAAGTTTGCCTTCTGACGCAGTACAGTGTTATCAAGCGAACTGATTGTGCAAAGTAGTTCTTCACATATTTTGACTCTGTATTTGCATCATTGCATGCGTCACTGTGATCTTCCCAAGATCTGAAACATCTTTTGTTTTTTGTTTTTTTCATCTGTAATCTGTTCTTCCTTCATGCAGTGAAGCCTGCAACCACAAAGAAGCTGCATCTGCAAACATGCCCGGACAAGAAGCTGCAACTGCAGTGGGAGCGTCCTAATGGGAAGATTCCTGGACACTGCCTTGAATGGGAAGTGGAGCACAATCAAGAGGGGCCGGATGGAAAAATATCAAAGGTATGGTTTATCAGTTATGTACTGTTTTTGTTGACAGATCTAAGGCGCTCACTCTACCACCTACACCCGTCTCCCAGAGGGCCTGCACCTACCTTTGTTTGATTTGAATGGGCTTAAGAAGATGCAAACGCGATTAGAGCATAGCAGAGCCGCCCACTGGAGAGAACAGTCATTCTGTTTTACCCTCAGTTTGCTGTAAGAATCATGTCAGCATTGTGAGAAGAGTTAAATAACAAGTATACAATTCTTGGAAGCTAAATCTGCAAGAGCATTTTCTTTACAGCGCAGAAATGAATTTCATTATATAACAACCAGCCTGCCTGTCATTCGCTGTACTTGAACAGAGGTTACTTATCCAGACTTGACTTGACTTAGTGCATCTACTCAACACATCGTATGTCGACAACAAACTGCTGGTCGGTGTTCAGACTCAAAACACTGCTGATATTGTGAAAGTTGTGGCACGTCAGAAATCTTGGTTCCCGCTTACCTGAACCAGACAATCGTCTCACATTCCACTTTAACAAACACAATCCAAGAGGAACAGGGTACAGTAAAAATAATGAATCATAGAAAAGCTAAAAACAGCTCAATATACAGTGACTGACTGCTGAGGACCATGCTGAGGCAAGTTCAGCATATCCAGCATAGTTAATTATCTGGCTTCACTAAACCTAACCACAGTCACACTGAGCAGTCACACAAAGCTCATTGTCAATTTCTTAAGCCAATCCAGATCTAAAGCTGCATATTTCTCACAAGACAAACAAACTCTGATCCAATATCAAGAATTTCAAAAATAATACAGGCTAAAGTCAACATAGAATGAACGCTGTAATTTACTTTCAACAATATCACTGTCCCATCATTAAGGCACAAGTAGATTGGACCATAATTGTGTATTCCATTAGACTGATGTATTGCTTATATTCTTAAGGCGTGTGAGGCAGTTTTAGCCTTTAATCTTTGCACTTTAATCTGTCTCTGTTTTATTATATAGAGCAAAAGAACTCTGAAACTGCTTGCAGGCAGTAGTAAAAGAAAAAAGCAAGCAAGACTAGAGTTCCCACCACTGATAATCTACTATATCTTTCATATCCACAGTGTCGATAAAAAGATATTCACTACTGTTAGAAGTTTCCCTTTTATGACTTTTCAAAACTGAATCATGGTCAATATATTTTTACTTTCTGAGCAGTTTTGCAAAGAAGATTGAAGTAGAATTGCAGTGTGCAGATGTTTAAGGCTGATTGAGCCATATTCCGACAGGCTCGCTGCTATAAATGCCAAAGGTGCATCTGCTAAACACTGACTTGACAGAGATGAAGACTTAAACTAATGAGCAACACCTGTCTTACATTTTAGACTTTTAATTAGTTGACATTACTTTGATGAGAAATAGAAGAAAATCAAACTAGATTGACCATGACTCAATGTTAAAAAGCAATAAAAGGGGAAAATTTCCACAAGGGTGAATACTTTGTGTTGGCACTCAGGAAAAGAACTCACATGGTTTTTAATTGGTTGGTCCGTAGATTGCTTTTTATGTGTTGATCTGTTATCTTACATAACCTGTTCCACACCATGGAAATGTGTAAGAAGTCCACCAGCAAAGCATTCCTGAAAACCCAGATTTAAACCTGGAGTCGCCATGCTAACAACATACTAAAACAGCTGCCTAATGCTGTTAGAAAGTCACATGAGGATAGAAGTGGATCAACTTAACAACTAAAGCATAAAGCAAAAAGAGGCTAAAATGCTCTGTGGAGCTATGTGACGATTCAGCGTCGCTTTTTTTGGTCTCTTTTCCATAAAGCGTCATTTGATTCACTTCTTCTATAGAAAACTAACTGGATTAATTTACAACAGTTGGACTGTTAGCCTCTAACTTTTATTGTATTCTAATAACCTCTGTATGTATTTTTATTATCGACAGACACAGAGTGTCACCAGAGAGACCAACTTCAACTTCACTCTGCCTTCCGCCCACAACTCTGAGAGAAACTGCTTCAGGGTTCGATCCAAACTGCACAAGTATTGTGCAGACAAAAGCTTTTGGAGTGACTGGAGTCGTCCAACATGCGACCCAGGTAACCATGGTTCCCTTTTATACTAAATTGTCATATTGATCATTTTTGTACCACTTGGTAATATCAGCCACGTACAAGTTTCCACTATAAAATAGCATTTCTTCTTTTGAGTTCGCTGAACAGGCTTTACAAAATACATAAGATTTTAAAAAAAGCTCAATTAGTGTTTCATATTCTCCTGGTCGCTGTGTTCATCTGGATGTTCCAGTCGGATTTTTGTCCCATTCTGAATTTCTACCTACATGAATTCATGTGTCACAGACAGAAAATTTAAAAAGGCTTTTAGACTTTTTATAAAATAGTGGGTTTAAATTCCTAAAAGAGTGTGTTCCCAGTGAGTAATGGACTTACAAACTAAGCTGCAAAGCATTTCCTTTGTTTAAAGTCTCGACAACAAGTTGTCATGAGCCTCAGCAACTTTATGGATCCCCCACTGGAAGACCCTGATGTCAACATCAACTACTGTAGTAAGTCTAAATTGTATTATTTATTATATACATATTTCTTTATACATACTTTTTTTTTTTTAAAGGCATTGGAGAGTATAAATTGCATATATCATATATTGCCATCGTAGTATTTTAGATCCTTCTGTTCTTATGTAAACTTTGCCATCAGCGTATGTTGCTCCATGTTATTTTCACAGCTAAACAGTACTGTGTTTGATGAAGTAACAATCCAAGTCAACAAATTTTACTGAGATTCACAAACTCATCAATTTTATCAATCACTAATCTCATTTTCATGTGAACTAATTTACCTTTAGCCAGGTGTAACATGTCAAAGATCAGGCTGTCAGACATCATAATCATTTTACAAAACAAAAAATTACCAAACAAAATTTCTAGTGTGGGCACATTTTCTGATCTGTTCTTTTTTCTTGTTAAACTTCGTACAGCCATTAACCCTGCCGTGGTCAGAGCGACTGGAGGAAACGCTGAAGGATCATCTTGTGGCTTCACAGGCTTTGGTGACATGTTAAACAAGGGTTAAAATACTTACTTTAATATTTTTTGTTGAACAACACCTTACATCTTTTGACTTAGAGTACTACGTGTTTGTGTTGGAAAGTACGTTTTCCACAGACATCCCATAATAACCCGACTAGGGAGGAATCTAATTTTTCACCAAACCTTAAGCTACACTAGTTTCTGCTAGTAAATGTACAGACGCAGCGGCCACTACATGTACAGTTCGTGAAGGTATTCAAGGTGGCGCAGTGACTGAAACACAGGTTTAAATCCTGACTGCTGGAGATTTACACTATATTTTAAGTCTCCACACTATCTTTATGTCCACACCTCTGAGTCAAGATTGGCCACAAGAACTGCAATGCACAGTGATCTGAATGTTTACTTACCTGGCATTTTTTATTGTTATTTTTTATCACAGGGACATCTTTTGTCATTTTAGGTACGAATCTAAACTTTGAAGGTACTGACTTCACATGACAGTAGTTTGCTTATTAGGATGTGGGAGTGCTGGTTGATTTCCTTGACTTTAAGCACAGTAAATATAGCTACCGTCCTTCTATGTTGTTGGCTTTGTGCACTGCACTTTATGGATAAGTGAAGGCAACAACATTTTTACACAGTGCGGGTTTACAACAAGGGGCCCAAGAGTTCACTTTTGTCCCCTACAAGGTAATTAGCCATTGGTCAAAGACTGCCTAGCTCCTCTTGTCTTCCGTCCTAGAACCGACCTTCTTAGGTGTCCATTAAAACCTAAGTAACTTATTCTTTGTTTATTCGTTTTGATGTTTAAGGGATGACCACTTACCACGTTGTTTGTTTTTACTGCTACTGATGAAGTATCTGTATCACCAGCTTGATAAATGAAACACACTGCAATTTGTAACTTTGAAATGTCCTATTTTTGTCACAGAATAAATTTTCTATGTCTATTTCTATGTAGTGTGAGACTCCTTTATTGAAATCCAGATGGCTGGTCCAGCGATCATCTGATTTGGACCTTATCAGCACATTAAACGGCCTGTTGTCAGCGCATAAAGTTCCCATATACTGTGCAGTATACTCAGTAGGTTCATTATTTTCCTTTATTTATATATATAAAGATTATACTGTACCATATGCATAATATTGATTTTCCAACTGAACATTGCAAAGCCCAATTTACTCAAACTTCTTCTCCAAATTACACAGTATCTCTTCCAGACCCTCTGTCAATTTTTCTATGACTATAAAAAAAAGACAAATTAACAACACATTTCACAAGAGAACAAAGGTCCATAAATCTAATAAATAGAGCATGAAGTACTTAGCAGTTGGATTTGAGTCCTACATAGCGGGTATTCAGAGTTCAAACCCTTGTTCAGAACTAAAACATCTAATTGGATTGTAAAACATCCTGCTGTTCCTGCTCCCACTGACATTAAAGCACATGGGTAAGTCCCAAATTTCAACAACACGCCACTGCATCGCTGGATGTTAGAACTTTAGCCTAAGTTAAAGTTTATCACGGCAGCTCTAACACGGACCAGACTGATTCCCGGGACGTACACGCTCAGAGACCTGAAGACACGCTGTCCTCTGAGATAGCTGTCACTGTTCTGATTCATGCAAACTGACAGCTTGCTTTGATGTGTGGTTTGCCTGCTCTTTTACAAATGGGATCTTGGTTTTTAACAAGACGTATTAAATGAAGAACCATCAAACTAAAGCTTTGGTAAATTAATGTCAAGCTTAGCTGTAATCTATTTTGTGTTTGAAGTGTGTCTCCACATATGAGATATGATGTTTTGTCTCTTTTAATTGTGCAGAGCAGCCAGCAAATATTTGAACGCTGATGCAGTTACGTACTCCAGTGCACAACATGTTGATGATCTGACTTTTTGGTTTAGAACTACGTGGGTGTTTACATGTGCTTTGGGCGAACATATAACAATTAACCCTGTACATCTTTAGTCAGCTTAGTTTTTTGACAGTGCCAAAGAAACTATTTGATCTTCTGCCATGTTTGGGTGCAGCATTTACGGTGATTTATTATCAATGATGTTGATGTTATTCGACTTCTCTTTGTGTAATATATTATCAGGTGCTTTTGGGTGATGTGATGCATGAAAGCAGCTATAAATTATTCTGACTTTGTTTTTTGTTAGAAAAGGAAGAGATGGCACCTGAACCCCAATGGAGCGTGGTACCTGTCTACATTTACATTGCTGCCGCCATCATTGCCGTGCTGGTTCTGTCCCTGTGTGTCGGGGCAGCGCTCCAAGTGTGAGTAAATACACATGTACAATGCAGTGTACACACACACACACACTGATACACAATGATGTGATGCACAAATGCTCTTCCAATGCTTTTCAGCACTGAATCATGGTCAATATACTTTTAATTTCTGAGCAGTTTTGCAAAGAAGAACGAAGTAGAATTGCAGTGTGCAGATGTTTAAGGCTGATTGAGCCATATTCCAACAGGCTCGCTGCTATAAATGCCAAAGGTGCATCTGCTAAACACTGACTTGACAGAGATGAAGACTTAAACATGATTAAATGAGCAGCACCTGTTTTACATTTTAGACTTTTAAATAGTTGACATTACTTTGATGAGAAATAGAAGAAAATCAAACTAGATTGACCATGACTCAATGTTAACAAGCAATAAAAGAGGAAAACTTCCACAAGGGTGAATACTTTGTGTTGGCACTCAGGAAAAGAACTCACATGGTTTTTAATTGGTTGGTCCGTAGATTGCTTTTTATGTGTTGATCTGTTATCTTACATAACCTGTTCCACACCATGGTAATGTGTAAGAAGTCCACCAGCATCACATTCCTAAAAAAAAGCCCAGATTTAAACCTGGAGTCGCCATGCTAACAACATGCTAAAATGCTTTTCCAATGCAGGAAGAAATCAAGACAAGAGAAGAAGCCGGACTCGCTGCTCACCACCCTGTTTACCAGAAATCTCACTCTTACGGCCGCCGAGGCCTGAAAAGGCAAGAAAGCCTCCCTCGACCTCAAAGAGTACTCCTTTTTGTTTTTACTGCTGCACTCCTCCTGCCTCAGTTTTCAGGGTCCGCGGTTACAGTGATGCAGAATATAACCACTGATAACACATTACTGAATATACTCCACGTTCGACTGAAGGTCACAGCGTGTTGTTGTAACATATAAGTACTGCAGTTGCCTTTTGTATTTAGTGTTTAATGCGAATGCTTGAATTTTACACGGACTGTCGTAACAATGTCACGTTAACCTGGAAACCTTGTGGACTAAAGTCAGTGCTTTCAGGGCCTTTTTAACTGGCTGTTTACTGTTGCAGGCCGATTTAATCAGCAGGGATTCCTTTGCAGATGTTGCAATTACTTATTCTTTGGGAATTTGTTTTTGAAGTTTTACAGTTTGCCAAGTTTCTTGCCAGTTGATTCATCAACACGGGTCTGTTTCATTATTTTCATATTTAAATTTGTTTTATTGTGTCTTTTTGTTTTATCGTTTACTTTGTGCCTAAAGCCTTGCCAGTTGTCTTAGACAATAAAACGGTCTTGCCTTTTAGTGCACAATGCAGGGTTACCACATGTGTAAGAGTTTTGTATCTTTATTCAACATTTAAAGCCAGTGAAGTTTTCAATCATCTAAAGAATTTCAAATGTAACTGAATGATTAATTAAATGTGTGTGTAAGGTGCTTTTAAATGCCACAAGCACTTGTCAGTTTTTGCATTTTTATTTTATTTTTTGTTCTGGGGTTGGCTGCTAAATTACCTATTGAGTTACTATGACTATTTTTGTGCAACAGATACAAAATTACTGAATTACATTCAACAATGAACTGAATGTTCCTCACCCTCCCTTTAACTTTTGTACGTGTTATTGTAATAAACTGTAGAGTCAATCCAATACTGGCTGTTGTGTTTTTAATGAGCTTTGGGCAACATAAAGAGTTTTTGTTTTTTGGCCGTTTATAATTACTATCCGTCTGTTCCGAATAAACAGATATTAAGTGTACCACAACGTGAGCTTTTACTAAAGACATTTAAGTCCTCATATCTTTTAGGACTACTTGTGTTTTCTGTTCCTGTTTGTGGTTTTTAATATCTGAAAAGCACGTTTTGTAAAAATCAGCCTTTTTTTTACTCTTTATTATTTCTCAGCAAGAGTTAAGGGATTTTGTAGCTGTTACCTGCTGTTATGAGAAGATAACGCAAGACGAAATGTCCACAGACCATAATTAACAGTGTCATTTTAAGTTACTGTAAGCGTTTTTCTACAACACATACCAACCTGAATTACATTCAACATTACACTGAATGTTCTTCACCCTCCCTTTAACTTTTGTATATTTTATTGTGATAAATGGTAGAGTTGGTCCAATATCGCCTGTTGTGTTTCTAATGAGCTCTCTGCAACAGAAAAAGTGTCCTTTTTTTATTGCTATCCGTCTGTTTCTAATAACTATGAAATAACACAGAAATTATCAATAACTTTTAAAATAAATAAAAGAACAGATCATATCTTTAAGGAATACTTGTGTTTTCTGTTCCTGTTTGTGGATTTTAGGATATAGGAAGCAACACAACATTTATAATAATTAGCCTTTTTTCTTTTTGTAACTTTATTCGTCAGTCAGCGTTAGGGGATTTTAGAAGTGACTCCTGCTGTTTTGGAAAAACAATGCAAGAAGAAATGTCCTCAGGCTATGATAAAAACTGTTTAATTTCAAATGCTGCCGTTTACAGGCTGATGCGCAGGAATATTTGGAAGAAGGGATGCGTTGGATGTGCTATTAAGGGCATACTGTGGTATTTTTTTTTGTCTGTGAATATTCTCAGTCATCCAGGCCATTGGTTATTCTCGTAGTTTTATCGTAGCAACTGGACTTGCTTGAGTTCCTTGATGACATTTCACCGCTCATCCAAGAGGCTTCATCAGTTTTGACTGACTATTTGGGAATTCCAGATACTTATATCCTAAAGGATCCATTAGAAAAGAGTTTTGTATCAGTTAGTTACTAGAATTCTACTTAAATATCGGTACAGTGGAAGAAAACATGACAAAAGGGAAGAGAAGAGCAACATTGCAGAGGATAGAAGAGTATTTTTTGGTTGAAATAGTGCTAAGATTGTTCTTATTCTGTAATTAAAAACTAATAAGCCACATCTTACAGCTTAAACACTTTTAGATTCTTGATAGAAACACACTTATTTTTGCTGTGTAACCAAAAATACCGAGTGCAGTTCAAACATTAGAGAACATCGTGATGTATATGAAAAAAGTTTTACTGTTTCCTTCTGCCCAATGTCAAATAAAGTGCTTAAAGCTCAAGAAACTTTAGTGTTGAAAAGAATTACAAGACAGCTTGTTAACAAATGTTAAGTTCATAGAATAAAAGTGTGAACCTCCGCCAACAGAGTGTAATTCGGGGCAAAGGGAGAGACGGCCAAGACTGATAATATCGGCTGAACTTGTTGAATTTCTCGCTTAGTTGAAATCTGTCTCTTCCAGGAACCTCGAAAGACAAAACAATGTGGTGAAATATTAAAAGATTGTTGGATTTGGGGCGTCGTCATAGCTCACCTGGTTGAGCTGGCGTCCTGGCAGGCTAAAGTCCCCGATGCTGTGGTAGTGAGTTCAAGTCCGGCTCATGACCCTTTGCTGGAGGTCCTTCCCCCACTTCCCTGTTTCTCTCTTCACTGCACTATCAAATAAAGGCAACAAAAAAAAAAAAGAACGTTTGATTTTAGCGGATTGGTTCTGTCTTATGGAGCTGGTTCATTATTTTTTGGAGTGTTAGAAGTAAACATTTAGAGGTAATTAACCTCTGAATGTTTAAGGTTGAGCGAGAATAAAAGCTGGCCCCTCATAACTGAAATCTATCCGTTTCATCCGTCATAACATATTTGTGTAGCCAAGCAAAGAATAATAATAACTGCTGTCGGCTGTGCATACTGTTTGTGTAGCTTAATGTACTAGAAATGAACGTCAGCAAACTCAGTACCGTGTCACTTTTGGACTATCAGTCTAAATGTAGTCGACTTATTTTCATATGTTTCCATTAAAGTTGTTTAACAGTAAAAAAAAAGAAAAAAAAAAAGAAAGAATGTGTACAGCAGGATGCTAAGTTGGTAAAATGTCTTGGCTATCAGCTGCTCTTATACAGAGTTTTGTCAAATTAGACAGTCAAAAGACAACTTTTGGGTTTCACAGTATGTTGGAAAACCAGAAAACTGACGAATTTAGAATATTGTTCATGTGCAAATAATAGTACTCTGAGCTGTGAGGCCTACTTGCAAAAAAAGGGAACAAGTTGCATAAGTGAAGAAAAAACTATATTTAAAAAAAAGGAATATTCTGAAGCTCTTCTTCTAATCCGTTTTTTTTTTTTTTTTTAAATACTGAATATTTGAAGTTTGGCCCTCAGAGTGAAATGTCATCATTCCTCATTCATTTCAAGTCTTGCCACTCATTTGTTTTTCACTGGATTGTGTTAAAATTTGTCTATGAAACTCAAAGGATCATTTCCAGCTTGTTGCTGTTTTATCGTGATCAAATTCACAACAATAAGTAACTTTAACAATGAATCTTAACAGTTAATGTTTCCGCTAGTTTTACACTTTCCTGCAACCAATTTTGCATTCAGTGTCTCATACATTTATATGCATAGTTACGTTTTGTTTTTTAAACTGTGGCTAGCACAGGTCTTACTAAATACAGCTCAGTAGGAGCTAAACTGAAAATCAGTTTTTAAGGTATTTCGACTGCATATATTACAAAGAACAATAATTTGATATTAAATCAAACTTTTTTAAAGGGAAAGTGTTAATATTCTCATAAAAAATGGCATAAAAATGGAAAGATGTAATATTACTTTGTCATTTAACAATTTTCTGTAAAAAATACTGTTCTTATACTTGTAACATTTTGGACAAACTAAATCAATGGAAACGCCACTGAAGCTGAGGAACTCCTATTTGTGTTTGTACAGTTTCATGTTGGAACTCAAACAGAAGCTTAAACTTGGTTTCAGATGATGCATTTCAAGCACATATCTGTCAGTGGAGAGATGAGCTGTTAAATCGAGACCACCCTCGACTCTCTCTCATATCTAATCGCTTGTTATCGCAAAGGGAGCATGACGGCTCAAGGCGTTCTTGTCTCTCATTTACTTGATTGAGTGGCTGTAGAACGGCACGTAATTCCCGCAACTGTTCCAAAAATATATCCTCAAATACTTCTGATTTTTCCTAAACACCTGAAGAGTAGAAGGCCACTGCTGGCTTCTCGCCTCAACTTCACAGAGACAAATCAAGCAGAAAAGTTGTTGATTCTTGTTTTATTGTATAGTTTCCAATTGTACAGTCATCCTCAAAAGTATTCATACCCTCCCATTAAAGAAGGAAAAAAACAACTGTCATGAAATAAGTTAAATTGACAAAAGTAATAATAAAAAATGTAATGAAAATCATGACATTGCTTTTGAATTGTGGTTCAACACATATATATACAGATGTATATATACCCATAAACAAGCAAACAGGCATAATGCTTGTTATATTTTATTGAACAACCCTTTGAGCCAACCACTGCAATTTTTCTGCAACTCTCAGTCAGACTTCTGCACCTGTTGACAGATATTTTGGCCCACTGCTCATCAGCAAAGTGCTCTAATTTGTCCTGGACAGTTTTTATTTATTATTATTATTATTATTATTCTTTTCAACCACAATTCAAAAGCAATGCCTTATTTCACTAAATTAATATTTAGCAAATTTTTATTTATTATTACTTTTTTCAGTTTCTAGTTATTTAAGTGACTATTGTGAATTTTGCCTTTTCTTTAATGGAGGGTATGAATACATTTGAGGATGACTGTAGGCGTACCAGAAGACATGTAAGGACAGGTTCATATTTTTTGGTCTCCTGAGGATGCTGCTGCTAAAGTCAGCTAAATCCACACATAATCTCTATAAAAACAATAAAACCATCTGTCAGTGGGTGATAACGCGTGTCTGTTAGTCACTTTACAAGTTGGGTGCGTCGGTTCGTTGAACATCCAGTTTAACTGATTCTTTGGTTTCAGTCGTTCATTTGTTGTCTTTCCTCACCCAGTGAAATGGACCCTATCGGTGTCTCTCTAATGGATGAATCAACACCTACAGAAGCTCACCACAATCACGAGGTCTCACACAGTGCTGCTGTTTCACTCACACCTGTATCGTCAGGCCTCAAATAAACTGTCAATCATCACTCGTGTGGCAGGTGAAGGCACCGGTGCGTTCACTGACACCAGAAATATTTGGCAATGCCTGCTGAAGGGGTGAGAAGATGTTTCAGCAGGACTTCTGTTCTGCTGTTTCTGTGTAAATGTTACTCTTCTCATCTTATATTTCGTTATGAAATGTCACCTGAATCAAATGTCCTGTAAAGGTTAGCAGCAATAACAGCAAACACATGAATATTTAGCATTTTGTGGTTTAATTCATTTGTGTATTGAAACATCCGTGTAGTTCCAGTCAAAATATCCGTTGTCGGTCTATTAGTGTATGCAGGAGAATAATACAATTTTGATCTTTTTTTTAAATTTATGAAATATTTCACTTTGTAATATGTAAAAAAAAATTTTAAAAAACTGTTAGCTTATTGTATTATGACCTGGCTCAAGACGGATGCAACAGAAGGAGACACACCAAGTTTCAAAAATTAAAGCTTAAAACTTACTAGAAAGAATCTGTGAAGCCACCTGCAGCAGGCAACCCCACAAAACTATGATCCTTGAGCCTACTGGAAAAATCTCAGTAAACAGAGCATCAAGACAACAACGCTCACCTTCTGGACGGCACCAAATAATCAAAGTTGGATCACAAACTACACAAAGTGTGTCTCCCCCAAAACCACTGGCGCCTTCTAAAGCTGGACCAAATCTACTAATCAGTGGGCAATCAACAACATGTGCCCACTGCTACCTAAGACACACCAGAGATAAAATACCTGAATAGATGTTATGATCTCAGTGGACGAGCCCCCATTTGTTACAACCTGGCTCTAGATGGCCGCAACAAAAAGGAGAGACACACCAAGTTTCAACAATTAAAGCGTGTCTTTATTCACTTAAATGATACCAAGTTAAAAACCAAACCAATATGGAGTTGTGAGAACACATAGTCAGTGGTGTGTGTGTGTGTGTGTGTGTGATGTATGCATGAATTATGTCTGTGCAAGTGTAAACATCCTAAACAAAGAAAACTAACCCATAACAGACCAGTGTGTTACCTGTGGAGGGAAGCAGAGCAGGGAAAGATTAGACTGCAGTCAGCCCTTAAGTAACCCAGGAACACACTGGGTGCCACAGATGACCTCAAACAGCCGCTCACAGAACCAACAGACGAACTAGAACCACCCACAAGATGACCTCAGGGGTCATCACAATGTATAAAGGCACAGAACTACTCGAGCAATTCCACAAAGAGCAAAATAATTGTTTAAAAAAAGCTCCTAAAGTATAAAAATGCAACAATGTTGACTCTCAGAAAAAGGCAATGTGTGAAAATCTGAGTTTGTTGATGATTCTGATGTTAAATAAATCACAATTTTGAAAAAAGAAAAAACTAAACTCATCTGGAATAAACATGTTTGGTTCTTTTTTTAAGTGTTTACTTATTCATAAAAGTTTTTTTTTATTGACTGATATTTATTTTTTCAAATCTAGTTGTGCTGTCAGGGCAAATAGATTAAAGTGAATCTGCAATCCGAATAAAAGCTTGACAACTAAACTGACGACTGGTTCAGTTGCTCAGGAATAAGAATAAAAAGAAGAAGAACAATTTGTGTGTGAAAGAGTTTAATTGCATCTTTTGAAAAAAATCCTAAATATTACTTCTCGCTACTACTTCTCATTTCAGGTTTAAATACAGTAAACGAAATGTCTCCAGTTTCACTATAAAGTGTGCTTATGTGCAAGTAAAGTTTTTACATCAAACATGAAAGCTGCATATTGTGACAACAACTGATTAAATAGAAGTTAGATGTTACAAAATCCCAGTGCCACCTCCATGTGATAATCTCAGATTTACCGTCATCAGCAAATAAATGTGAAATCAGCCCAATATTAAAGTGTCTATACATCATTCTGCAACGTGAACCTCAAACAAACCAGCAAACTAACAAAAAGCAGTGGAGTGTCCCAGTATTGCGTCACTATGGAAACAGGTCCTCTTCTGTACAAATGCTGGTTTCTGTCCTCAGGGTCCAGTTATAGTCACCGTTTGATGAATTATTATTTTTTTTAAATCACTTGTTGTACAGTGCTGTGAAATACACAATGTGTAACAAATTACTGTCTGGATGAGTTTAGTTAATTATTCATGAGTGGGGGGTTTCTGCAGTG
Organism: Stegastes partitus; assembly: GCF_000690725.1. Classification (NCBI taxonomy): domain Eukaryota; kingdom Metazoa; phylum Chordata; class Actinopteri; family Pomacentridae; genus Stegastes; species Stegastes partitus. The sequence continues at coordinate 294,124 of NW_007577798.1, forward strand.
GACAGAAGTCAGAGTTCACAGACGTGTGGGCCGCTTTATAGCATGATGTTGGAAACAGCACCTGCTTCTGACAAAGCAGATGGTTAAAGACGACCAAGACCAAGTTAAACACCTTCCACGCTTGGAGAGGAGGTGGAGATAGTGCTGGGGTACAAATAAAAGCCATCCACAACAGACTAAAGAGGAAATGCAACACACAGGCTGCCTACAGGACAGGACAGAGCACACTCCTCATCTCAAGGAAGCTTTCGTCCTTTAACCCTATTCAGGACTTTAATGTTGCCGTACACAGAAGGTCTTTCTGGGTCCACTGGACCCCAAGAAAGAATATGTGCAAAATATTTGTTGGTATTCATTATAGAATTTTATACTATGTTAAATACATTTTCTGATAAGTTGATGTATTTTTGGTTCCAAATGCATAAAAATAAAAAACACAAAAACAATACCTGTCACCTAAACCAAATGACCTGGGGTCCTAAAGACCCCAAAAGTCCTGAATAGGCTTTATGTGTGCAGACATTTTCCCAGTCTGTTGTGTCTTGTGCAATATTTTTCACTGGAGTCTTTGCTTCTGCAGAAAATCTGGTATCAATGAGGTGAATGGCCAAACGATGTAACACTGAGGCTGCCAATTAGTTGTGGGTTCTTACTGAACCACACAAACATGTTCCCCAACAAGCACCTTTCATCACTGATTTTGTGCATGTCAGTTAACTTGAAATAACCTGATTACACTCAGTTTCGTTTAACGACATGCCCCATGTGAGCACAATCTTCAATGAAGTAATAAAACTAGATTTTATAAGAACACCCTACTGTCCAGATAATACGTAGCTCACACTCTGTTCATAAACGAAACGAGTGTTTTTAAAATTTTCAGCAGATTATCTCTTGAGACATGGATTTGGTGATTGCTTAACGCTTCGGGCAGTTGGTTCTGTCACATGTAAGAATGATTAAGTGGCTTTGGCCCTGGGTTTTGTTTCGCAGGATCGCTCAGTACCCGTATATGAGGGTATCTGTTTGAGGTCCACACGAGCTGCACAAAAAATTACCAGTTATGGAGGAGGGAAGCTAATATGCAGGTACTTTCCAACTGTATGCCCCTTCCCCTTAACAAACAGTTTACACTATTTTGTTGATTCTATGCAGGTGTATGTCTCCAGCCTAATTCAGATTTAGCACAGGTGTAGATTAAATATAGGATTTTCATTGCAGGATACTATTTTTCATGTTGGGAAACTAACCATCTGGCAGCAGGCTGACCGCAGCTTTTGGTCTCTGATCCAACATTCATTGACATCAGCAAGGTCATTCAGGCAGCTGACAGCTTCCCACACTGCCTTGTTCCTACCAGACTGTCCATGAGCATGTGTCCATGTCCCTTGTTTACTTAATTGGCTCAGTGGCAATATTTTGTTCCACAGCTGAATGGAAACTGCAAAACACAATTTGAATAGCAGCATCTCATCCAAACGCTACATGACAAAATAGAGGATAATGGATCCAGAGCCTCGAATTATTCTGAAGAGTTGCATAAAAGTGGCTTCACTGCTGTATTCACACCAGGTTTTCTCATCCGCAGAGCTCAGTGCAGCAGTATGTTGGTTTATTGGGATCAAGGGGGCTGCAGGGTAGCAGCAGTGTGATAGTGGTGGAGAAGTGAGTGGCTTTTTTTTGGGTTAATATGTAATTTTGGTGGAGCCAATCTCGATAGAGGATTGGTAGGAGGGTAATGTATAGCCCAGGTGTTGCCTTTCAGTCCATTTATCTGCCTTTACTGGTCTGCTGACCCTCGTCCGCAGGGACCTCCACATGCTGACGACCGCGGAGGCTTCATTCAGGTTGGTAGCTTAGAATTTAGTGGATTCTCTGTACATCTGTGCACAATTGTATCAGTAAAATAATAACCTTCTTCTGCAGGTAGCACCGTGTCAGAGCCGGCGTTTGTCCCTGTCCCCCGGGCTCAGTAACTGGAATCTGTCCCTGCAGAGTGAAAGTGTGCAGGGCCTGGCTGGTTACTGCACCCAGGGGCCAGGCTACTCTCCACAGGCCAGATACAATCCAATTCACTTCAAAAAAAAAAGTGAGAAAATGTTCAGTCGGACCCAAAGGACTGAGAAGAGGATTGTTCTTGCTTTGCTTCTTGTGCTGACATACAGAAACAGTTGTGTTGCATCTTCTACAGTTGTGGGAAAACTTGTGTTGACATCCAGGATTTTTAGAGATGAGATCATGCATGTAGCAGCAGCTGCAGAGTGAACTCAGCCGTTTAGTCACGAATAAAACTGACATTGAAAAAAAAAAAAGGTTAAATAACACATTTTAACTATTAATTTATGATGTAGTTTCATTATAAATCATTACCACCATTTTGGGTTGTAGCTGTAGGTCAGTTTTGGTGCTTCTCTCGCCCGTATTTGTATTGAAACAATCTTAGAATACAGTCTTAAAAGCAGATGCCAATCTCTTGCTGTCCTGTATATCTTAACAAAAACAAACGGAAATTAAAAGATTGAATGTTGTTTACTTTTTCTGCTCCATTTCTTTATCTTCAAAGAGAGAAAAATGCATCAAAACTCATTTTGTGTCAGCATTTTGATTTGAACGTGCCTGAATACCACCCTCCAACTGAGATAAAAAAACAGTAAGAGCTTCACTCAGACAGCACCTCAGTGCTGCCACTAGGTGGAGGAAGACGACAGAGAGTTAACATGGTGGGTGTGGTTAAAAGTAGTGCTCATTGAAGTAAACAGAGTGGAATTTAGCAACTGGCACTTAGATATAAAAAAAAACATGAACAATGCCTTTGCTGAGGCCTTTTATTTTGGTGCATGTATCTCTTTAGGCAGCGGCGTGTAATACAAGAGGAGCAGTAGGTGCGTGGGTGATGTGCTGAGCATGAAGACCGACTGGCATTTCCACTGTTGACCTTTGAAACACACTAAAACCAGCGAGTGCATATTTTATAAGCTTCACCTGTTGAATAAAAGCAAAAAAAACTTGCTCCATGATATAAATGTGCATAATATGTGGATTAACTAAGACACTGTGGGTGTATGCGTCTATTTTTTTTATAACAGCCTGAGTCAATGTTCTACTTGTTAAATCATCACACTCGCAAAATGTTTTTTCCACTAATTTTTAACTCCAGACACCTCAATCTATATGCATGTGGGACACTTAAGTAACATGATCGCATCTGTGTCACGTTTAAGAGACTTTATGATGTGCGCCCTCTCCGTCCTGTCACATAACCGCCTCACCTTTAACTCGTGAGCCACATTTTAAAGATTCCACAGAACTATTATAGGACATCACGGATGTTCCACCTCACGCGCTCAAAAACACCACAGTGCACAATTCACAGGAGCCGAGTGTCGGGTTTACACGCTGCAGTACTTTGAGTCCTTTTCCCTCCGGAGTTGTTGATTCTGGTGTAAATTCTGCTCACAGCTGGGGAGTTTTCACACTGCTGCAGCTGTGGAAAAATGTTTATCCGTTTCTGTAGATTCTTCAACCAGCTGCTGCAGTTTGAACCCTGTAGGGTAAAGAAAGTGTGTAAAGGGAGACTTCACCAGGCTGCTCAAGTGTGGCGATGCCTTCTGTTGGTTCTGCAGGGAAATAATGTAAGAACTTTTGAAACTTGCCTTCAATAAGCACCGAGACAAAGTGTATAAAGGAACTGCAAGAGTCTTCTGATGGTTTGCAATTTCTTCTTCACAAAAGAGCAGCTGTACTATTCTTTGCTGTAATGTTAAACATAAACTCAAGCACTTTAATCCATAACTGCCATTTGGTTTTGCGGTTTCCAGAACGGTGCTCAGGTTTCAACCAATGCATCGTATTTTCACATACCAGCTAGGTGCGAGCCACTAACCTGCCGGTGCCTCTTTAAATAGCCGGGGATGGTTTCCTCTGAGGAATGTGTGCTCTGGATAATGAAAGCGGTTTGCATTTTTGTCTCATTGCGGTCCGGTCTAAAACGGGGGCACCCCCTCTTAAAATTCTGTCAAAGGTCACTTTGTGAACTGCAGTCGCTCCATCCTGGTAGCGAAAACAACACTTTACACTCCTCATGCTCCCAAAACTACAGTCATTTATTCTGAATCCTCCTTCATGTAGAAATACTTTGTACACATTTACATTTTTCATTTGAGACAAACTTGTGTGATTTTTTTTTTTTCAAAACAAACTATAAAACACTCGGTATCATGTATCAAAGCTGACTAATGTACATTTACTAGATATGTTTCAGCTAAAACAGTGAGAGGGAGAAGTTCATGTTTTCAATATTTATAAGTGGAAAATGATGCCATAAATACATTAACAACAAGCTTATCTTCATGAAAAGCTACAAAAATAATAATAATAATAATAAAAAAAAAGGAAATGTGGAGACAAATCAGTCCCGTTAAATATTCGACCGCTGCACATTCAGGTCTGTGCAGAGAATCTACTGTCCTGTGTCTCTCTAACAATAGAGATTCAGGTCAACCTGCAGTGGAAACGTCCAGCACGGTGGCTCCAGCCTGTCCAGAAAAATCTGTGCTTTAGCTTTGCCACCTCGCCCCCGATACCGGCAGGGCTGAGGGACCCACTGGCTGCATGAGGGAGGGAAGGGGAGGGAGAGGGGGGGCATTCTATTCATACAGCCCTGGCCTAAATTAGGCCTTCATAACCTCTTCTAAAAATAACAAAGAGAGCAAGACGGCAAGAGAAACTGAGAGATAGGGTCTGTGCTCACATCGGCCGTGTGCAGAGTGAAGAAAGTCTCTGTGTGTTTATGTTGTGTTTTCCCTGCGGCGAGGGCTGATGGAGGATTAGTACATCGCATCCTCGTATATGTCCGTCCGCAGGCAGAAGAGGATCCCTCCGCCCAGCATGAAGATGGTGGCTCCCCAGCCGAGCCCGTAGCCCCAGTTGAACTCGTGATAGGTCTGCAGAACCGTTCCGTCGATGAACTTGATCGGGTAGAGGACCAGAGCGCAGGCCTGCAGGACCACTGGAAGCAGAGAGTCGAACATGAGACACTGAGGGCTGAAACTATGCATTATGTTTGTTGTCGATTGTTCTTTTGGTTGTTTTATCGATTAATCAATAAGGTGTTTGCTCTATAAAATGTCAATCAGTGAAGCTCAAAGCCCAAGATGATTTTCTCAACCGTCTAATTAAGTCCACAACACAAAGATATTAAATATACTGTCATAGAGGACTAAAGAATCTTCAAATTTTTAAGAAGCTGCTTTAAAATCAAATGCACCTCTCATTGTTTTCATTATTACTTGATGATGTACTGCTTCTTCTTGTCTTACATGACAGTAAATTCAATATATTTGAGGGTTGGAGAAACAAGCAATTCAAAGACATCTTGAAGGAACTTAATCAACTAACTGAGACAATGATCTGCAGATTAATCAACCATGAACAGAAACCCACCATTACTACCTTGAACACATTACTACAATACCTCCAGTGCTATTTACACAAGCAGTACTGCCATTACTCCACCAACAGTACTCACAACATGCTTAAATAATACTACTGCAGTATTCATGCTAAGCATAGAACTCATAAAATATGAAATTTTTCATGTTATAATCTGCCTGTACAATAAAGCACTTTTAGCTCTTTTAATGCTTTCAATATTTACTGATTAACCTCGAGGTCACTTCCACAGTCGAGACCACCACCTTTAAAACTACTACCACTGATGCCACTATATTATTATGATACTACTGTAACTAAACTACTACTTTTTTGAAAATCTCTTCTAATCCTGTCATTATTACTATTCTATACTGTTTTGTTCTTATCTTAATATCAGCAATTTGCTCTTTAATTTTTAAGGTTTCATCTTATTCCTTTCATCCAGCTCTGAATTTATGCATTTTTTTTCAAGATTAAAGGATGATTCAGGTCCTCCAAAGTGGGGTTATATGAGGTGCTTATTAATAGTCACTGTATTCCCTCCATTAGATGACGTCTGTACAGCCACAGTTTGGAGAAGCAGACAGGAGGACACGAGAGCCTAAGCAGAACTACGCTGAAGACTAAACAACTTTCCAAGCAACTCCCATGAAAAGGTTATTGAAAAGTATGTCAGAGGATGGATACACATAAATGTCCAACTCTCAAACCATCTCTTGGAGTACAGTTAAATCCATGATTAGGGAATTAAATAATAAGAATAAATCTGTCTGCAAGAACTGAGTGACTGTGCAAGAAAGGGAGGGAGGCCACCAAGACAACTATGACTCCTCTGATGGAGTTAAAAGCTTCAGCAGGTGAGATGGGAGAGACTGTGCACACATCAAATAATTCCTGTTCTTTACCAGTCAAAGCTTTATTTGAAAGTAGCAAAGAGAAAGCCACTATTGAAAAAAGCTCATGTTAAATCCTGAGGAGGAATCTCAGAGATTCTGAGGTAAACCGGAAGAAGGTTTGTTGATCTGATAAGACCAAAGTTGAGCTGTTTGCCAATCAGACTATATGCTATGTTTGGTGGACGCAAAACACTGCAAGCACGGTGGTGGCAGCATCATGAAGTGTTTCTCGGCAGCTGGGCCTGGAACGCTTGTAAAGGCAGACGGAAAAATGAATGCAGGAAAGTATGGGGAACAACCTGATGCAGTCTGCAAGAGACTTGGGAGAAGATTTGTTTTCCAGCAAGACAATGATCAAAGCATACAGCCAAAAGATCCACAGAAATGATTTACAGACAAGATGAATGTTCAGAGCCTAGACTTCCATCCAATAGAAGAATCTGTAGCTGGGCTTAGACAGGGCTGTTCATTAATGAGCTCTGATCTGCAACCTGACAGAGCTTGAGCAGTTTTGAAGAAGAAAAAAATATATAAAATTGTATTGTCCAGATGTGCAAGGCTGACTAAGACCTATTCCCACAGGCTCAATGCCAAGATGCAGTACTGACTTGAAGGGGGTGCATGCTTATTTTATGTTTTATATTTTTAATAAATGGACATAACTTAGTATAAATCTTCTTTCACTTTGACAAGAAAGCGTCTTTTTTTGTAACTTCTTGTCAAAAACAGCAGAATAAATTGACCACGACTGACGGTTGAAAAGCAATAAAAGGGGAAAACTTCCAAGAGGGGGGAATATTTTTTATAGGCACTGTATATTTAGAATATATTTCCATAGCTTCACCTTGCCATCAGCCCTTTCCAACAGGGAACTGAAGCAGCTAGATCGCTCTCTTCAAAGCCACCAGACTCTGTTGATAAAAGCAGTCGTTTTATCTTCAGACAACCACCTCTGCCTCTGTTGGTTTATGTTACTGTGTGACTTGTGTGTATTTACATGTTAATTCAGACTCAAACTAGCATGTTTGAGGCATTATTTCAGGCACCTGCCATCTACTGTAGGCAAAACACTGACTATAAAGAAGTACTTCATACAATCTTACTTCAAAGAAACTGAAGTGACCCTTTAATCCTTCTTTTTATGTTTTCTTCATTCCTCATTTCACACCATTATGAGAAATACTTGTGCTTTCAGCTCCTGTAAGCCATTTCAAATCTGTACAAATTCACCATCAAAGTAAAAACCTGTCCGTTATGGCCTTGTTTGTCTGAACACACAGATTGGAGTGCAAACTGGCTGGTACTGGAAAGAGGCTGAAGGACGTGAAGCGAGGTGGAAGGTGTTTTTTAGTGTCTGCAAAGAGAGCCTACGGCCACTGAAGGTAACCAGCGAACGGTTATATAAACTGATTACCTTCCTCGTGTCAGAGTTTCAGCTATTTCAGACGATCTCATCACAATAAGCCACTATAGATTTACCGTCACATGAATAACTGAGTGTTTTCAGGAGCCTGCAGATGAAAACAGATAAGTGTCAAAACAGGTTTATGTAAATGTGATGCGTTCACACTAAACCTTGTCCTGTTTACTTCTAGTGTGCATCCTTAGTAGCACCATATGTATTACTTTATTAATTTAAAGCAAAAAAATATAACTCAGGAAACAATAAAACATTAAACAATAGTAAGAAATAATTATCCTTGGTGCACACACAATGACAACATCTTTCAAGCACTTTTCAAGTCATATCAAGGAGTGCTTTAGCAAGATAAAAGATATGTCTTTTTAGTCTGACATCTTCATAAAAAGACAAAAATCTTTTTATGACACACCTCCCTGTGGGTTTCTTGCTCAGTGGAAAGCGAGTGCTTTTAGAAGTGGCCTGTTTTTTGTTCCCTTGCTGTGATTGATTCAACAGCATATTTCAGAAGCCCACAGTAAAGCACCATGTAGCTCCTACATTTTGTGAAATGTGAAACAATCGCCGTTATTCTTTTAATCTCAACATCCCACAGGAAAGAAAATGACCCTTAATGGTCACGTCGCTGTGAATCATTTTTCCTTTACATCATTCGTGACCATGAGCTTCTTGTGCGTACGATCAAAGGCGTGCTGCGGTCTATTCCCGTGCCAACAAATTCAGTTCCTTCTCGTGCCTGCTAGGTGACTCTTGAGGAAAAGGACTTTGTGGAACCGTGGCTCCGCCTTTCCTTCCTACAGGACGGAGCAGTGAGTGTGCAGGAGGAATGACGGTAGCCTGAGACAGCGGCGGTGTTGATGGAGCCCAGACCGAGCTCGCAGCCCGCTGAGGTCATATTTCTGGACAGAAAATAAATACCACACAGTCGCAGTCCTGCCAAGGGGCATTTAACAGTCCAACCGTTCTGCTGCTGCTCTGCTGAGGACTGCGCGCCTGTATGGAGACCTTATTCTTGCAAGGCTCTTAAAGCAATTACACACAGGAAAGGATAACATGGCCTTCCCACGTTTTTCAGCAAATGGCTAACAGTCAAAGCCACTGAGTGGAGCACACTGCTCCTCTGTGACTGGTGTTTGCAGAGACAAAAATCCTTTTCAGGGCTGCTTCAATGGTAGATTGTTATTTCTCTGCAGCTATATACTCAGAACACGTTTATGGATTTTAAAACAAACTTAATGTCTTTCCACACGCCATGGGTTTGAAACAATGGACACACCACAGGGGATCCGGGGCTGAGGAGGATGTTGTCTTTGTGTTATGTTAAAAAAATACTGCGCACATTGTTTTTTTGAGGACAGTTCTGTTTATGTGAAGTTGCTACTCTTGTGTCTGTCAGTTTAAAGAGCCCTTGGTATGCACATTTGCAAGTTTCTACTTTCAAATTTGAGGTCTACTAAAATATGTTTGCATGCTTCAATGTTCAAAAACTCTTTATTTTGTATACCTTACACTGTTGCAGCAGCTCTTCTCAGCCTCTGAATGAAACGCTCTGTTTTGTCTCATGTCCCTTTACGGGTCCCTCCTAAAAGCCCAAACTGCTCTGATTGGTCAACTGGGCTCATTATAACAAGGCAACATTGGTTATATACCGCAACCCAAGATCTATGATTATACGGATGTCGTCCTAACAGAAATCCTAGCATGTGTTACAAATGTGTTACATGATGACATAGATAAGTAACAGAAGTAAAGTCTTGACTTGAAATGAGGCGTTTCAGGCAGGTGTCTTCTGTGGGAGATAATAAAGCCTGGTTTATGCTTGACCACGAGGTTACATAATTTCAGCAGCCACGCCCCCTCACGTGGTCCTTTCAAGCGAAAAACTTCCATGTCATGCACCTCTGAAAATTTCTAACAATGCAGATGAAGACGCGCAGAAAACATGGCGGACAAACAGGAGTTTTTAGTGGCAGAGGCACAAAAACACAGGCATTTATATGATTCTTCACACAGGGATTACCGTGATGGCCATGTGATGAACAACTCATGTCGTGAAATTGCGGCCACACACAGAAAACCTGGAAAAACCTACGGGACAGAAGGCAAAAAAGAGCACCAAAGGGCAAAGTGGAAGCCCAGGGGGAAGCCAAAATGTCCTTAGGATTTTAAAAGAGTTGAGCTGGCTCTCAACTTTTATCAAGCACAGGGAAGCTGACTCAAATTTCCCCTCCAGATGACGTCTATTGATAATAATGTCAGAACAGAAAACAACGCCATATTTACTGCAACCTTGTGCAAACTACGAGCGTGTGTCACCATGTTGTAAGCAATATACACAATGCCAATCTTCTTCTACTTCAATTTAGTACTGTGGTTTCCGTGCGTTTGCGACACACTGCAGTTTGGTAACAGACGCTGCGCAGAGCATAAAAGCCACGTGTGTTTTCTCGTGCTGATTCCATGCGTCACGTTTGTATGGAAAGCATAATCCAGCCGTAGCTCCGTTTGGGGTGGAGTTGTGGATTTGTAAGGTTGCAGATCTTTAACATGCACTCTAAAGCTATAACACACTAAGAGAAAGAGAAAATTCAAAAAACATAATAGGGGCTCTTTAATATGAAGCCTTTGGAAGAACTAAACATAATCATGAAGAAAACGCTAAAGGCAACCAGCTCATCCTAAACCCACAAATAAGGAACATCTTCATCAGGCACTCTGTAAGTTTGGTCCAGAGGCACTGTGTAAAACTGCAGGAGAAGTTTATATGCAGGATGTTGGCTTCTTATATAATCCAGTTTTATTTTGGAAACTGGCAAACCTGGAACTGGGCATGAGTGAAGCAGTTGTAAGTGGTTATTGTTTCATCACTGTAAAAGAAAGCACACGCTGTGAGTCAGTTATTACCTTGTCTGCACAGCGTATGGAACAATGTGTCTAGGGCTTTCATTTTAATGACATGTTTTATAGATAGATCCTCCCTCATCACTGTCAAAATCTGGTTTCACCCCGAGGACCTTCTCACAGAGCATGCAGCGGTCCAACTATGAGGCAGTGCTGGGCGAGGAGTCTGTGGTGGCTTTTTTTTTCCCCTCAGTGACTTCACTTTGTTGGTAAGTCTGCAAATTCTGCGGCTGTTTTTTCTTGGCTCATGAGGCGGCAGCGCTCCAGATTCCACACCACAGAAAAAATGAGCTCAACCAGCGAGCCTCATTCAGCTGCATCTTTCCTTCTGCATCCTTCTATTCAATGCGAGCAGTGGAACGAGAAAAACACGCCTGTATGGAAACTATTGTGGCGAATGCTTATGTACCATTTTTGTGTATCCAAATGTGAATAACCACCATGTGCTGGGACGTTGGATGAGAATCCAAACGGGGCAGAAAAGAGTTTTAGGGAAGTTGTGTGTGAAAGGTGACGTACCTGCAGTGAAGAGGAACACTGCCACGGTGCGATAGTGTTGCCTCTGCGTGCCCCTGCACAGCGAGATGAGGGCCACCAGGAAGGCCACCAGAGTTGCGACCGCTCCGGCCCCCAGCAGCACCAGGGTGGCAATCTGCCAGTCTGCAGGACAGGACACACTGCAGGTTAGAGGGGAGCATCCAGCGCCACAACAAAAGCTCGATTCACTGGACGGCAGCGTTGAATTGAACCGCTGTGTTGACAAACACAAAACAAGAGCTAATCCCACACAGAGAGGTGAATGGAGCCGGACGGTCAGAGGCCTGCACCAGAGACCGACGCCATCCAAGTAACAAGAACCTGATCAGGAACTCAGAAGACAGAACCAATGTGAAAAACACCTCTGAGTTGTAGTTGTTGTCAAATGTATTCATACCCTTCCATTAGAGAAAAGGCTAAATTCAAAATAGTCACTTAAATAACTAGAAACTGAAAAAAGTAATAATAAATATAAAGTTGCTAAATTAGAATTTAGTGAAATAAGACACTGCTTTTGAATTGTGGTTGGAAAGAATAATTAAAAAAAAAAAAAAAACTGTCCCAGACAAACTAGAGCACTTTGCTGATGAGTAGTGGGTCAAAATCAAAATACCTGTCAACACTTGATTGCAGTGATTGGCTCAAAGGGTTGTTCAACAACATAATAGTTTACGGGTCCCATCATGCTTGTTTGCTTGTTGCTGTTGTTGGGTTCTTTTTAAAAAAATATTTCTGTAGAACCACAATTCAAAAGCAATGCCCTGATTTTCATTACATTTTTATTTATTATTACTTTTGTCTATTTTAACTTATTTCAGTGACAGCTTTCCTTCTTTAATGGGAGGGTATGAATAAATTTGAGGATGACTGTACATGTTGTTATAGAAATCTACTTCTTAAATTTTGGATCTCTCTATTTGTTTCTCTTTTTTTTTCATATTAATTCTATTTAGTTGTATATCGTCAATGTTTTATTGTATTTCTTTTGTATTTTCACATGTGAACATGCTTTAATGTGAGCCATCCTGCTACTGTCTGCCTGGAGGTCTCGGTTCATGAACAAGAGTTTCTGCTTGCCATCTTTTTCCATCTTATTTCTTCCACGGTGGCTTTTTAACACCACATTTATTCTATTTATTCCAAACAAACTGCAGTTAATGGAAAAGTAAAACTCATCATTCCTCCATGGAAACACCTCCAGCAGCTTGTTAAAACAGCACTTTCTTTTTAAACTCGGCTTAATTCTCTATTTATTTCAGCAAAGTGTTGATACAGACTCTGAAACCAGAAATGTATTCAGCAGAAAATGTTTTATTCCTCCACTCGTGCTTGCATTGTGTGTTTCTCTCCCTTTGATGTCCCACTTGTCGGCATCAGAAGAAAGCTGAGCCTCAAACGGCTCAAACTCAAAAGCACAATTTGCATTCGGTGAAGTTAACAAGCTCAACGTACAATTGGGTGTCTCTCTCTCGCGCCATCTCCCCCTGAGCTCCTGCCTCATTTGTCTCCAGGATGGTAAAAGGAAACACTTCCCCGCTGACATCTGAACTCAATTTAATCCAACGTTCAGGAAATCTTTTCTTCTGCCATCTTTAGCCCATTATGTGGTTATAATTTTGGTTTTGACACACACGAAAAAGTTCTAGTGCATTTTTCTAAGGCAGTAAGTCACGACACTGTTTTTATTATTCCAGTCACCTGCAATTTATCTGAGCTGTGTCCAAGTGATGTCACTCCAAAGACACAAAGAAATTCAAGGCTCTCGGGATCAGCATGAGAATATGTGCACGATCAGTCTGGGCGAACTGCACCTTTAACCCCAACACACCCCTCCACTGTTGTTCTAATGAGCCCCGCAGACACTCGGAGCAACAAACCCGCCTCCTATTCAGCCGACACATTCCACAATATCAGAGCGGTCGGTCACATGGAGGCTGTTTGTACTGATAAACTTGCACCAGAAGTTCTAGAATATGGGAAGCAGTGCTAAATGATCTTTACATTTATATCCCATTTTATAAGGTTTGTTTTTTTTATTACTACTTTAACAGTCAACAGCTGTAGGTTTAATAGTGACAAAGTTACACCTAGTAAAAAAAACAACCTCCTGTACCAGCAGCCACTCGCCAAATGCTGCCAAATCTGCTACATGTAATGCGGATTTGCTCGTCTTGTGGGTAAAAGAAGGGGGTCGGGGGCTTTAACTGTGCTGCTTCTCTGCTTGACAAAAGGCAACCTGGTGAGGTCGATAATGGGGAGGATGCTGAATGTGTCTCTTCACTGAAAGCCTTCTGCTTGTTAGAGTGGGTTAACCCTTAGTGTGCCGAGCCATGTTTCTACAATCTTCTCCTCCTGTTTAAGTCCTAAAACCAGATGGTGGCTTTGAATTGAGCAAGAAGTAATGTCACAACATCAAGTATGTAAAAAATACACTTTGCCATCTGATTTATCGGTTTAAATTAAGGCTCGGTCTGCTCGTAAATCAGCAGAACCTTGCTTCATGAGCCGAGCATCACAATGTGTTTGTCACGGTGACACCACGTCACTTCTCTGGTATGAACAGAGGAAATTTATCAGCAGCATGAGGACGCCTGAATGCCTCAGCTGCTGACCAACAAGCCAAAAAAAACACAATCAGCCTCAGGAGGATGGTTTGTACAGTTCAACATCCTCTTGGTTGATTTAAAACTTAACCCTTTTTGATTTGTCCCTCGGAATTCATCAGTAACTTGTATGCTGACGATGTTGTGTTTTATTTCCTTTCTTTTTTTTTTTTTTTTTAAATCATCAATCATTGCACTGGTAGTGCCACATATAAGTAAATGTGTTTAGTTGGATTCCTGCTGGCCAGCATTTTCCAACCGCAGTGGCTTTTTTAATGCCACAATTATTTATTCTGATGAACTGCAGTTGCACCTGCTGGAAATAGCAAAACTCAATATCCTACTGTGGAAAAACCTCCACAGCACCAGCTTGTTCAAACAACACAGTTTTAAACCTGAACTGAGCTTAACCAGCAGAGATCAAACTGACCAAGAAATAAAGTATTTAAATTAAAAAAAAAAAAAAAAACAGATTCTTCTACTAACTGGTCTACAGCAACAAGCCAACTAAAGCCATCTCAGTCTGGGGGATGATGATCAGAGCTGGCAGGAGGATGGATCGTACAGTTCAACATCCTCTTTGTTTGTTTTAAACCCAACATGTGCAGCAAAACAGAGCCTGAAAACCAGCTTCTGATGATTTCCTCATGCAAAGATATCCACAGCTGAACCACAACCATGCCAGTACTTCATGAAACACCGCACATTCCTTCAGATTGCAACTTTCTTTAACCATCTGTGCAACAAAAGGTCCGAATCAGCACGGTAGCTTTACCCCACCACCACCACAACAACAACAACAATCCCAACTCCAAGGACGCACAGTGGAAACAGCAGCAGCCCCCCTGAAGTAAACCACAAGGTGCAAAAACAAACAAAAGCGCCGCTTCCTACCAGATGTGAGGGTGGAGAAGCAGGTCCACTGAGCCTCATCGTCCTGATGCCGGGCCTCTGACTGGGAGCAGGACTCCCACAAAGACAGGGAGAAGTGCTCGGCGGTGACCCAGGCCGGGCTGAGCAGAGCCACCAAGTCCAGACACAGAGCCAGGAAGACGCAGAGCAGCGCGATCAGCTTGAAGGGCCGGAACACGTAAACCTCGTTCACAGACATCTTTCTACTGTCCAGGATACACGAGCTGCAGGTCCGTCTGCTGCCGCCGCAAGCCCCCGTTACTGCTCGCACCGTGTTTCTGTGTCCAGCTGGGACAGTTTAACTGGAGACATCCCCTCGCCGCGGCTTTTCAAAATAAATGCTCTGGGCCACGTGAAGGGGAAG